>NC_141874.1:194243472-194546502 GCF_056163025.1 Triticum urartu | reverse complement strand
ATACAATGTTATCCCCCTCTCTTGTGGAGATCTATTCGATGTAATCTTCTTTTTGCGGTGTGTTTGTTGAGACCGATGAATTGTGGGTTTATGATCAAGTTTATCTATGAACAATATTTGAATCTTCTCTGAATTCTTTTATGTATGATTGGTTATCTTTGCAAGTCTCTTCGAATTATCAGTTTGGTTTGGCCTACTAGATTGATCTTTCTTGAAATGGGAGAAGTGCTTAGCTTTGGGTTCAATCTTGCGGTGTCCTTTCCCAGTGACAGCAGGGGCAGCAAGGCACGTATTGTATTGTTGCCATCGAGGATAATAAGATGGGGTTTTTATCATATTGCATGAATTTATCCCTCTACATCATGTCATCTTGCTTAAGGCGTTACTCTGTTTTCATGAACTTAATACTCTAGATGCATGCTAGATAGCGGTCGATGAGTGGAGTAATATTAGTAGATTCAGGCAGGAGTCGGTCTACTTGTCTCGGACGTGATGCCTATATACATTATCATACCTAGATATTCTCATAACTATGCTCAATTCTGTCAATTGCTCAACAGTAATTCGTTCACCCACCGTAGAATACTTATGCTCTTGAGAGAAGCCACTAGTGAAAGCTATGGCCCCCGGGTCTATCTTCATCATATTAATCTTCCAATACTTAGTTATTTCCTTTGCTTTTTTTACTTTGCCTTTATTTTACTTTGCATCTTTATCATAAAAATACCAAAAATATTATCTTATCATATCTATCAGATCTCACTCTCGTAAGTGACCGTGAAGGGATTGACAACCCCTTATCACGTTGGTTGCGAGGAGTTATTTGTTTTGTGCAGGTACTAGGGACGCGCGCGCAACCTCCTACTGGATTGATACATTGGTTCTTTAAAATTGAGGAAAATACTTATGCTACTTTGCTGCATCATCCTTTCCTCTTCGGGGAAATCCAACGCAGTGCTCAAGAGGTAGCAAGAAGAATTTCTGGCGCCGTTACCGGGGAGGTTCGTGCAAGTCAAGATTTGACTTCCAACAACGAGCCATTTCTGGCGCCTACGCAAAAGTCAACATACCAAGTACCCATCACAACCCTTATCTCCCGTATTACATTATTTGCCATTTGCCTCTCGTTTTCCTCTCCCCCACTTCACCCTTACCGTTTTATTCGCCCTCTCTCTCTATCCTCCCTCTCTTTTTCTATTTGCCTCTTTTTGCCTTTTGCACTTTCTACCGTTATGTCTGAAATTGGGGAAATTATTGTCGATATGGACAATAATAATATCATGAAAAACTCTGACGCTCCTGCTGAAGAACCCCCTATCTTACATACAAAAAAAAATCCGTATTGGTAGTGGTAATATTATTGGAAAAGGAGTTATCCAAGATTTGTTTACTTGTGCCAGTGCTTTGCCTTCTATGGGTAGTTCTATCCTTCATAGAACTAGTAGTATTGCGGACGCTATTGCCATGCTTGTGGTTGAACTTGAAAGACAATTCATGCACATGCACCCTTGCATACAAAGGATTTTCCTATAATTTTCTAATATTGAGCATTCTTCTGTTAGGCGTGCCGCTACTATCTTTTTGGCTCATGAATTCAGATTTATAATAAGAGAGGCCAAAGAAATCTTTGCGCATTATAGGGTGGACACTGGCCGTCCTCCCATAGAAACTATCCTATTTGATCAAGAGGAAATAATGCGTTTTCAATCTCTAGATTATGTTGCTTTTAATGAAAACCTTAGAAAAAAGGTTCCCACCAATGTTCTAATTGATAGACTTTCTGAACTTAATAATGATTTTTCTATTCGAAATAATGAGCTAGGATAATCTCTTGAGTATAGGCTCACAAAGTTCTGTCAAAAGAATGCTTATAATGATGAATTGGTTGTGCAATACGAAGGGCCGAAGGAGGAACCTATACCTCCTAAAGTTGATCTTGGGGACTTTTGTCCCATTAAATTTAGCCCTTTTGATTACTTTTGCTTGACTCAAAGAAAACTTTCTGCCGAACGTAGAGAATATGAAAAGATTTTTAATGATCTATCTTACTATTATGGCAATACCTAGATCTATCCTTGCTTTTTATGCCTAGCTAGGGGCGTTAAACGATAGTGCTTGTTGGGAGGCAACCCAATTTTATTTTTATTCCTTGCTTTTTGCTCCTGTTTAGTAACAAGTAATTTACCTAGCCTCTGCTTTGGTTGTGTTTTTTGTGTTTAATTGGTGTTTGTGCCAAGTAGAACCGTTGGGAAGACTTGGGGAAAGTCTTGATATCTTGCTGTAAAAAACAGAAACTTTAGCGCTCACGAGAACTGCTGCCATTTTTATTTGGAAAGTTCTATTTAGTTAATTATTTTTGCAGATGATTAATAGATAAATTCCTCACTTCCATATATTTATATTAGAATTTTTGGGGTTCCAGATCTTGCGCTAGCTACAGATTACTACAGACTGTTCTGTTTTTGAAAGATTCTGTTTTTCGTGTGTTGTTTGCTTATTTTGATGAATCTATGGCTAGTAAAATAGTTTATAAACCATAGAGAAGTTGGAATAAAGTAGGTTTAACACCAATATAAATAAAGAATGAGTTCATTACAGTACCTTGAAGTGGTCTTTTGTTTTCTTTCGCTAACGGAGCTCATGAGATTTTCTACTTTGAGTTTTGTGTTGTGAAGTTTTCAAGTTTTGGGTAAAGATTTGATGGATTATGGAACAAGGAGTTGCAAGAGCCTAAGCTTGGGGATACCCATGTCACCCCCAAGATAATCTAAGGAAACCTAAAAGCCAAAGCTTGGGGATGCCCCGGAAGGCATCCCCTCTTTCGTCTACTTCTATCGGTAACTTTACTTGGAGCTATATTTTTATTCACCACGTGATATGTGTTTTGCTTGGAGCGTCTTGTATTATTTGAATCTTTATTTGTTAGTTTACCACAACCATCCTTGCTGAACACACCTTTTGAGAGAGCCATACATGATTTGTAATTTGTTAGAATACTCTATGTGCTTCACTTATATCATTTGAGTTATGTAGTTTTGCTCTATGTGCTTCACTTATATCTTTTAGAGCACGGTGGTGGATTTGTTTATATAGAAACTATTGATCTCTCATGCTTCACTTAGATTATTTTGAGAGTCTTAAATAGCAAGGTAATTTTCTTAAATAATCCTAATATGCTTAGTATTCAAGAATAGTAAAAACTTTCTTATGAGTGTGTTGAATGCTATGAGAGGTTTGATGCTTGATAATTGTTTTGAGATATAAAGATGGTGATATTAAAGTTGTGCTAGTTGAGTAGTTGTGAATTTGAGAAATACTTGTGTTAAAGTTTGTGATTCCCGTAGCATGCACGTATGGTGAACCGTTATGTGATGTAGTCGGAGCATGATTTATTTATTGGTTGCCTTCCTTATGAGTGGCGGTCGGGGACGAGCGATGGTCTTTTCCTACCAATCTATCCCCCTAGGAGCATGCGTGTAATATTTTCCTTTGATAACTTGTAGATTTTTGCAATAAGTATATGAGTTCTTTATGACTAATGTTGAGCCCATGGATTATATGCACTTTTTTCCTTCCACCATTGCTAGCCTCTCTAATACCGCGCACCTTTCGCCGGTATCATACACCCACCATATACCTTCCTCTAAACAGCCACCATACCTACCTATTATGGCATTTCCATAGCCATTCTGAGATATATTTCCATGCAACTTTCCACCGTTCCGTTCATTATGACACACTCCATCATTGTCATATTGCTTAGCATGATCATGTAGTTGACATCGTATTTGTGGCAAAGCCACCGTTCATAACTCTTTCATACATGTCACTCATGAGTCATTGCATATCCCGGTACACCGCCGGAGGCATTCATATAGAGTCATATTTTGTTCTAACTATCGAGTTGTAATTGTTGAGTTGTAAGAAAATAGAAGTGTGATGATCATCATTATTAGAGGATTGTCCCAAGTGAGGAAAGGATGATGGAGACTATGATTCCCCCACAAGACGGGATGAGACTCCGAACGAAAAAAAGAGGCCATTAAAAAAAGGAGAAAAGGCCCAAATAAAAAAATGAGATAAAAGGAGAGAAGGGGCAATGCTACTATCCTTTTACCACACTTGTGCTTCAAAGTAGCACCATGATATTCATAGTAGAGAGTCTCTAATTTCGTCACTTTCATATACTAGTGGGAAATTTTCATTATAGAACTTGGCTTGTATATTCCAATGATGGGCTTCCTCAAATTGTCCTAGGTCTTCATGAGCAAGCAAGTTGGATGCACACCCACTTAGTTTCTTTTTGAGCTTTCACATACTAATAGCTCTAGTGCATCTGTTGCATGGCAATCCCTACTCACTCACATTGATATCTATTGATGGGCATCTCCATAGCCCGTTGATACGCCTAGTTGATGTGAGACTATCTTCTCCTTTTTTGTCTTCTCCACAACCACCATTCTATTCCACCTATAGTGCTATATACATGGCTCATGCTCATGTATTGCGTGAAGCTTGAAAAAGTTTTGAGAATGTCAAAAGTATGAAACAATTGCCTGGCTTGTAATCGGGGTTGTGCATGATTTAAATACTCTGTGTGGTGAAGATAGAGCATAGCCAGACTATATGATTTTGTAGGGATGACTTTCTTTAGCCATGTTATTTTGAGAAGACATGATTTCTTTGTTAGTATGCTTGAAGTATTATTATTTTCTATGTTAATATAAACTTTTGTCTTGAATCTTTCTAATCTGAATATTCATACCACAACTAAGAAGATTTGCATTGAAATTATGACAAGTAGCACTCCGCATCAAAAATTCTGTTTTTATCATTTACCTACTCGACGACGAGCAGGAATTAAGCTTGGGGTTGCTTGATACGTCTCCAACGTATCTATAATTTTTGATTGCTCCATGCTATATTATCTACTGTTTTGGACATTATTGGGCTTTATTATCCACTTTTATATTATTTTTGGGACTAACCTATTAACCAGAGCCCGGCCCAGAATTATTGTTTTTGCCTATTTTAGGGTTTCGAAGAAAAGGAATATCAAACGGAGTCCAAACGGAATGAAACCTTCGGGAACGTGATTTTCTCACCGAACATGATTCAGGAGACTTGGACCCCATGTCAAGAAACAAAGGAGGAGGCCACGAGGTAGGGGGGCGCGCCTACCCCCCCAGGCGCGCCCTCCACCCTCGTGGGCCCCCTGTTGCTCCACCGACGTACTCCCTCCTCCTATATATACCTACGTACCCCCAAATGATCAGATACGGATCCAAAAACCTAATTCCACCGCCGCAACTTTCTGTATCCACGAGATCCCATCTTGGGGCCTGTTCCGGAGCTCCGTCGGAGGGGGCATCCATCACGGAGGGCTTCTACATCAACACCATAGCCTCTCCGATGAAGTGTGAGTAGTTTACCTCAGACTTTCGGGTCCATAGTTATTAGCTAGATGGCTTCTTCTCTCTTTTTGGATCTCAATACAATGTTATCCCCCTCTCTTGTGGAGATCTATTCGATGTAATCTTCTTTTTGCGGTATGTTTGTTGAGACCGATGAATTGTGGGTTTATGATCAAGTTTATCTATGAACAATATTTGAATCTTCTCTGAATTCTTTTATGTATGATTGGTTATCTTTGCAAGCCTCTTTGAATTATCAGTTTGGTTTGGCCTACTAGATTGATCTTTCTTGCAATGGGAGAAGTGCTTAGCTTTGGGTTCAATCTTGCGGTGTCCTTTCCCAGTGACAGTAGGGGCAGCAAGGCACGTATTGTATTGTTTCCATCGAGGATAACAAGATGGGTTTTTTTTATCATATTGCATGAATTTATACCTCTACATCATGTCATCTTGCTTAAGGCGTTACTCTGTTTTCATGAACTTAATACTCTAGATGCATGCTAGATAGCGGTCGATGAGTGGAGTAATAGTAGTAGATGCAGGCAGGAGTCGGTCTACTTGTCTCGGACGTGATGCCTATATACATGATCATACCTAGATATTCTCATAACTATGCTCAATTCTGTCAATTGCTCAACAGTAATTCGTTCACCCACCGTAGAATAGTTATGCTCTTGAGAGAAGCCACTAGTGAAAGCTATGGCCCCCGGGTCTATCTTCATCATATTAATCTTCCAATACTTAGTTATTTCCTTTGCTTTTTTACTTTGCCTTTATTTTACTTTGCATCTTTATCATAAAAATACCAAAAATATTATCTTATCATATCTATCAGATCTCACTCTCGTAAGTGACCGTGAAGGGATTGACAACCCCTTATCACGTTGGTTGCGAGGACTTATTTGTTTTGTGCAGGTACTAGGGACGTGCATGCAACCTCCTACTGGATTGATACCTTGGTTCTCAAAACCTGAGGGAAATACTTACGCTACTTTGCCGCATCATCCTTTCCTCTTCGGGGAAATCCAACACAGTGCTCAAGAGGTAGCACTACTCCATCAGATTCTACAGCCTGAAACATTAGCACTCAGGTCAAATGATTTGTGCTTCTATACATCTGATGGTGCTTTTATCTGCAAGGACTATAAACTTTATGCCAACATGCCTTTTGTTGTATGGTTGGAATTTTTTTTGTTGTGATACAACATTTATGATGCTGCCAAAGGGTGCAATAATTACGACGCTATTTTTGTATAGTGTAGGTTTATCTTAGTAATGTGTTCGGTCGAAAGCTTGGTAGGAGCCCAACATGCCAACATTCGTCGGGCCCATTCCAATTGGGCTAAAAACGATTATGGGCCAAAATTTGCATGTAGCCCACTAAAAATATTTGGGCCTAAATCAGCATAAGATTTCATATTTTTCTGGTAGGCATGTGCTCATAGTGGGCCTTTAACAGGCCTAAACATAATTTGGGCCCTCAGTAACAATAGGCCATTTTACAGGTGTAAATATCTCGAGCCCATAAAAAACATGGGCCTTTAAAAGACCGAAAGTGAGATTGGGCCCTGATTGTGCCAAATAACCCACTAGTCTTAGCAGGCGGAAATTCGGACGGGTCGTAAATGCGCCGACCTAATACACGGTCCTTTAACAGGTCGGAAGTTCGGTCGGGCTAGATTATCGTCATTTTTATATGGGCCGTTAATGGGCATGATGTGACGTTGGTCCACATATGGCCCATTGATTTAGTCCGACATTAACAGGCCGAAAATCACAACAGGCCGAAAGTGGCCCAAATCTATAGTGGGCCTCTGACAGGCCGAATGTCAAACATGGCCGAATATGAATAGCAAGAGTAGGTGTCGCAAGTTTACTCATAACAGAAGGTGAATCAAGTGCAGAGCTAGATGGCAGTTCCTTACCTCCCCTCGTAGTTGAGGGAAAAATCTTGGTTCTTTCATCTTTCAAGTTCCTCGTAGTGATCAACAGATATAAATCCCAAGTAACTCAAAGAATAGAGCTATGCTCCCCGGCAACAGTGCCAGAAAATAGTCTTCATAGCCAACAAGTATAGGGAATCGCAACAGTTTTCGAGGGTAGAGTATTCAACCCAAATTTATTCATTCCACACAAGGGGAGCCAAAGAATATTCTCAAGTATTAACAGTTGAGTTGTCAATTCAACTGCACCTGAAAGACTTAATATCTGCAGCAAAGTATGCCCCCTGGTCTCAATTCTGCTGAAAACAGCGTCAGTCCGGGTTAGTTCCATTCAACTCATGCAAGTTAGAGTCCAAAACAAGGGCAAAAGTGTTTGGAAAGTAGATACGTTGGAGACATATCGACTCCCCCAAGCTTAAACCTTTGCTTGTCCTCAAGCAATTCAGTTGATAAACTGAAAGTGATAAAGAAAAACTTTTACAAACTCTGTTTGCTCTTGTTGTTGTAAATATGTAAAGCCACCATTCAAGTTTTCAGCAAAGATTATGAACTAACCATATTCACAATAACATTTAGGTCTCATGTTTACTCATATTAATGGCATAATCAACTAGCGAGCAATAATAGTAAATCTCAGATGACAACACTTTCTCAAAACAATCATAATATGATATAACAAGATGGTATCTCACTAGCCCTTTCTGAGGCCGCAAAACATAAATGCAGAGCACCCCTGAAGATCAAGGGCTGACTGGAAATTGTAATTCATGGTAAAAGATATCCAGTCACAGTCATACTCAATATAAACTAATAGTAATGCATGCAAATGACAACGGTGCTCTCCAACTAGTACTTTTTAATAAGAGGATGATGACTCAACATAAAAGTAAATAGATAGGCCCTTCGCGGAGGGAAGCAGGGATTTGTAGAGGTGCCAGAGCTCAATTTTGAAATAGAGATGAATAATATTTTGAGAAGTATACTTTCATTGTCAACATAACAACCGAGAGATCTCGATATCTTCCATGCTACACACACTATAGGCGGTTCCCAAGAAGAATGGTAAAGTTTATACTCCCCCACCACCAACAAGTATCAATCCATGGCTTGCCCGAAATAACGGGTGCCTCCAACTAACAACAATCCTCGGGGAGTTTTGTTTGCAATTATTTTGCTTTGGTTTGAGCATGGGACTGGGCATCTCGGTGACCAGCCATTTTCTCGTGAGTGAGGAGCGGAGTCCACTCCTCTTGAGAATAACCTGCCTAGCATGGAAGATACAGACAGCCCTAGTTGATACATGAGCTATTCAAGCATACAAAACAGAATTTCGTTTGATGGTTTAGAGTTTGGCACATACAAATTTACTTGGAACGACAGGTAGATACCGCATATAGGAAGGTATGGTGAACTCATATGGAATAACTTTTGGGTTTTATGGAATTGGATGCACAAGCAGTATTCCCGCTTAGTACAAATGAAGGATAGAAAGACTCTGGGGAGCGACCACCTAGAGAGCGACAACAGTCATGAACATGCATTAAAATTAATCAACACTGAATGCAAGCATGAGTAGGATATAATTCACCGTGAACATAAATATCATGGAGGCTATGTTGATTTGTTTCAACTACATGTGTGAACATGTTCCAAGTCAAGCCACTCAAATCATTCAAAGGAGGATACCACCCTATCATACCACATCGCAACCATTTTAATAGCCTGTTGGCACGCAAGGTAAACCATTATAAACTCCTAGCTACTTAAGCATGGCATGAGAAACTATAATCTCTAATTGTCCTTGCAAACATGTTTCATTCATAATAGGCATGAGCAACTAATCATATTTACAAAAACAAGAGAGGTCGAGTTCATACCAGCTTCTCTCATCTCAATCAGTCCATCATATATCGTCATTATTGCCTTTCATTTGCACAACCAAATAGTGTGGATAATAATGATAATAATAATAATAATAATAATAGTGCACGTGCATTGGACTAAGCTGGAATCTGCAGGCATTCAATTCAAGGGAGAAGACAAGGTAATATGGGCTCTTTGTTAGATCAACAATAATGCATATAGGAGCCACTCAACATTTTCATCATGGTCTTCTCCTCTCAGCCCCAAAGAAAAGAAACAAAACTATTTACACGGGAAAGCTCCCAACCAGCAAAAGAAGAACGAGAAATCTTTTTGGGTTTTCTTTTAATTATTACTACTACATGCATGGAAAGTAAACTAGCTAAAGGCTACAATTAAATATTTTTTTGATTTTTATTAAGGTTTTTCAAACACACAAGAAGAAAACTTAAAACAGAAAATAAACTAGCATGGATGATACAATGAAAAAGTATGAGCACCGACAACTGGCATGAGTGTGTGAACATGAATGTAATGTCGGTGAGAAATACGTACTCCCCCAAGCTTAGGCTTTTGGCCTAAGTTGGTCTATGGACATGGCTCGAAGCTGCCCACTCCGGTGTACTGAGGAGGATCCTCAGGGTGCCACTGGTTAGCGATCTCCTCCGGATCCCACTGATAAACATACTGACAGTGAGGATCGAGTGGTGGCTCCGGCTCTGGAGCTGATGTCAGGCTCCGGTATGCATGAACGGCCTCCAGCAAAACAAGGTATGTGCCTGAAAATATGTTGAACAAAGAGGGAGCAGGCAAGGTAATAGTCTGAAAGTAATTTTTATCAAATATCAGTCTATAATTAAGCATCTTCTTCTTATTCTTAACAATAAAATCATGTGCTACCATACTCTTATAATCTAGAAAAATTGGAGGCGGCAACTTTTCCTCTTTCTCATAATATCTAATAGGTATATTAAAGTGTGCAGCAAGGCACGAGGCAAAGATGTCTCCACAGACGGGGCCCTTTGTACGGTTTAGATTTAACCATTTAGCAACAATAGCGCCTAAACTAAAAGTGGTATCATGAAACAAAGCATGGCGCAAAATAACAATATCAGGGGCACTAAGGGGCTGTTTGGATTGTGACTACCTTTGCCATATATTGCCACATGATTTTTGTCACACCTGCCTTAGTTGAGTTGTTCAAATTGTTAGCCACACTTTGGCTTGCCTAAGGGAATCTTGCCACACTTTTTGTGTCTATGACATGTGGGGTTCACTGCTCATAAAAAAAATCCTTGCCTTAGGTGTGGCTAGAACCAAACACCTACCTAACTTGGTCAAACTTCCCTAAGGTTAGGTGTGGCAAAGTGTGGCAAGGTGTGGCTGGGAACCAAACAGCCCCTAAGATTTCCGCTGTTCCTGCGACCAATTAAGCATCTACTAGCGAATATTGCAAAGTAACGTAGAACAGGAAAATGTATGCTAGTGATTCTTGCATCGGAAACTTTCCTCGTTTCCCCTACAGCAATCATATCAATAAATCCCTCCACATCATTACGATGTGGTTCTTCTATGCTGCCCTCGAAGGCAACTTGCAAACCGCACAAAAGTCATAAAGTGACATCTCCTTATGCTCATCATATAAATAAAATTCCACCGAAGGTGGCGATCTCCTAGCATGGAAATGAAAATTTTGCACAAAAATATTGGTGAGTAGGAGATACTGTTTATGCTGGTCGTGGAGGAAGTCGGTGAGGCCTGCATTCTCAGCCAAATAATAAAAATCTTCATAAATCCCGGCTTCTCTCAAGAACTCATCACAAGGCCATTCGCACGGCCGAATCTCTGCAGTACAAGGGAGATTAAATTTGGGCTTCTTATTCTCTTCACTTTGCTTATCCTTTGAGCTTCGGCTCGAAGAGCCCCTCAAAAATCTCTTCATAATTTTCTGAAAATTTTAGTAATTCAAAATAAAAGTGAATCAAACTGAACAAGATTGATAGCAACTACTTCTGCAAGTGCCTAGAGGCCATATCATGCATTAAAACTACTTGGGGCCATATAAATTTGACATGCAAGCTCAAGAACAGTGTCACCTAAGCAGCAAAAATTTGCAATAAATAAAGAACTAGAACAAAAACTAATTGGACCATTGGAGGAGTCACATACCAAAGAACAATCCCCCAAAGCAGTTTTGTGAATGGAGCTTTGAGCTAGGAGATCGAAAATGGCAACCAGATGAGCTAGAACTCGGGTTTGAGTTGGTGGATGATTTTTTCTGGAGGAAGAAGAAGTGTGTGGGTGCAAGAATAAGTGGAGGGGGCCCACGTGGGGTCCACGAGGCAGGGGGCGCGCCGCACATGGTGGGTCCCCCTGGTGTGTTCTCAGTGCCAATAATTCTTAAATATTTCAGAAAAAATCATATTAAATTTTCAGGGCATTTGGAGAACTTTTATTTTCGGGATATTTTTTATTGCAAGGATAATTCAGAAAACAGACAGAAAATACTATTTTTTATTTATTTAATCTAAATAACATAAAGTAAAAGGAGGGCATAGAGAGTGGTGCTTTCTAACTTCATCCATCTCATGCTCATCAAAAGGAATCCACTAATAACGTTGATCAAGTCTTGTTAACAAACTCATTACGAGTCGCATGAAATCAGAGAAATTTCGAATAACACTAGGTTACCTCAACAGGGATATGCACGTCCCCAACATAAGAATATCATATTTCTTCTTGACGGTAGGAAGAGGAAATTCAAAACCTCCAATAGTAATTTTTGAAGTTTTTCCAATAGAATTGATAATGTGGACTTGAGGTTGTTTCCTCGGAAAGTGTACCATATGCTCATTACCATTAACATGAAAAGTGATATTGCCTTTGTTGCAATCAATAACAGCCCCTGCAGTATTCAAAAAGGGTCTACCAAGAATAATAGACATACTATCGTCCTCGGGAATATCAAGAATAACAAAGTCCGTTAAAATGGTAACGTTTGCAACCACAACAGGCACATCCTCACAAATACCGACAGGTATAGCTGTTGATTTATCAGCCATTTGCAAAGAAATTTTAGTAGGTGTCAACTTATTCAAATCAAGTCTACGATATAAAGAGAGAGGCATAACACTAACATCGGCTCCAAGATCACATAAAGCAGTTTTAACATAGTTTCTCTTAATGGAGCATGGTATAGTTGGTACTCCTGGATCTCCTAGTTTCTTTTGTATTCCACCCTTAAAAGTATAATTAAAATAGCAAGCATGGTGGAAATTTTAGCTTCCGGTATCTTTCTTTTATTTGTAACAATATCTTTCATATACTTAGCATAAGGATTCATTTTAAGCATATCAGTTAAACGCATACGCAAAAAGATAGGTCTAATCATTTCAGCATAGTGCTCAAAATCCTCATCATCCTTTTTTTGGATGGTTTAGGAGGAAAAGGCATGGGTTTCTGAACCCATGGTTCTCTTTCTTTACCGTGCTTCTTAGCAACGAAGTCTCTCTTATCATAACGTTGATTCTTTGATTGTGGGTTATTAAGATGAACAATAGGTTCAATCTCTACGTCATTTTCATTGCTAGGTTGAGCATCAACATGAACATCATCATTAACATTATCACTAGGTTCATGTTCATTACCAGATTGTGTTTTAGCATCAGAAATAAAATTATCATTGGGATTCTCACGCGTGTCAACAACGGGTTCACTAGAAGCATGCAAAGTCCTATAATTTTTCTTTTTCTTCTTCTTAGAAGAACTAGGTGCATCAACATTAGTTCTCTTAGAATCTTGCTCAATTCTCTTGGGGTGCCCCTTAGGATACAAAGGTTCCTGAGTCATTTTACCCCCTCTATTCATAACTCTAATAGCATTATCATTTTTCATATTATTTAATTCATTGAGCAAATCATTCTGGGCCTTAAGTACTTGTTCTACTTGAGTGGTAACTATAGAAGCATGTTTACTAATGAGTTTAAGTTCACCTTTAACTCTAGACATATAATCACTCAAGTGTTCAAGCATATCAGCATTGCGTTTCAATTGTCTACCAACATAAGCATTGAAGTTTTCTTGTTTAACAATAAAATTATCAAACTCATCTAAGCATTGGCTAGCAGACTTATAACGAGGGATATCACCTTCATCAGATCTATAGAGATAATTTACCTTTACTACCTATGTCGGGTTATCACGACCATGTATTTCTTCAATAGGTGGTAAATTCTTAACATCTTCAGCTTTAATACCTTTTTCTTTCATAGATTTCTTTGTCTCTTGCATATCTTCAGGACTGAGAAATAGAATACCCCTTTTCTTCGGAGTTGGCTTAGGAGTTGGTTCAGGAAGTGTCCAATCATTTTCATTACTCAACATATTATTCAATAGCACTTCAGCTTGATCAACAGTTCTTTCCCTGAAAACACAACCAGCACAACTATTCTGGTGTTCTCTGGAAGCATCAGTTAGTCCATTATAAAAATATCAAGTATTTCATTTTTCTTGAGAGGATGATCAGGCAAAGCATTAAGTAATTGGAGAAGCCTCCCCCAAGCTTGTGGGAGACTCTCTTCTTCAATTTGCAAAAAAAAAATATTTCCCTTAAGGCAGCTTGTTTCTTATGAGCGGGGAAATATTTAGCAGAGAAGTAATAAATCATATCCTGGGGACTACACACACAACCAGGATCAAGGGAATTAAACCATGTTTTAGCATCACCCTTTAATGAGAACGGAAACAACTTAAGGATAAAGTAATAGTGAGTTTTCTCATCATTAGTGAACACGGTGGCTATATCATTTAATTTAGTAAAATGTTCCACAACAGTTTCAGATTCATAGCCATAAAAAGGATCAGATTCAACCAAAGTAATTAACTCAGGGTCGACAGAGAAATCATAATCCTTATCGGAAATAAAGATAGGTGAAGTATCAAAAGCAGGGTCATATTTCATTCTAGCATTCAAAGATTTTTCTTTAATCTTAGCTAATAATTTCTTAAGATCATATCTATCATTAAGCTAAGAAGTCTCTCGCAGTTTCTTCATCCATAACATAACCCTCAGGAGCGACAGGCAATTCATATCTAGGGGGAGAATCTTCATCATCACTTTCATCAATATTATCAGTTTCAATAATCTTATTCTCTCTAGCCCTAGCAAGTTGTTCATCAAGAAATTCACCTACTGGCACAGTATTATCAAGCATAGAAGTAGTTTCATCATAAGTATCATGCAAAGCAGAAGTGGCATCATCAATAACATGCGACATATCAGAATGAATATCAGGTGTAGGTGTCGCAAGTTTACTCAAAACAGAAGGTGAATCAAGTGCAGAGCTAGATGGCAGTTCCTTACCTCCCCTCGTAGTTGAGGGAAAAATCTTGGTTCTTTTATCTTTCAAGTTCTTCATAGTGATCAGCAGATACAAATCCCAAGTGACTCAAAGAATAGAGCTATGATCCCCGGCAACGGCGCCAGAAAATAGTCTTGATAACCCACAAGTATAGGGGATCGCAACAGTTTTCGAGGGTAGAGTATTCAACCCAAATTTATTGATTCAACACAAGGGGAGCCAAAGAATATTCTCAAGTATTAACAGTTGAGTTGTCAATTCAACCGCACCTAAAAGACTTAATATCTGCAGCAAAGTATTTAGTAGCAAATTAGTATGATAGTAGCGGTAACGGTAGCAAAAGTAATAGTTTTGATTTTATAGTGATTGTAATAGTAGCAACGGAAAAGTAAATAAGCAAAGATCAATATATGAAAAGCTCGTAGGAAATGGACCAGTGATGGATAATTATGTCGAATGCGATTCCTCATGCAGTGGTTATAACATAGGGTGACACAGAACTAGCTCCAGTTCATCAATGTAATGTAGGCATGTATTCCAAATATAGTCATACATGCTTATGGAAAAGAACTTGCATGACATCTTTTGTCCTACCCTCCCGTGGCAGCGGGGTCCTATTGGAAACTAAGGGATATTAAGGCCTCCTTTTAATAGATTACCGGACCAAAGTATTAACACTTAGTGAATGCATGAACTCCTCAAACTACGGTCATCACCAGTAAGTATCCCGATTATTGTAAGTTTAGGGTTAACGGATCATAACACATAATAGGTGACTATAGACTTGCAAGATAGGATCAAGAACTCACATATATTCATGAAAACATAATAGGTTCATATCTGAAATCATGGCAATCGGGCCCTAGTGACAAGCATTAAGCATAGCAAAGTCATAGCAACATCAATCTTAGAACATAATGGATACTAGGGATCAAACCCTAACAAAACTAACTCGATTACATGATAAATCTCATCCAACCCATCACCGTCCAGCAAGCCTACAATGGAATTACTCACGCACGATGGTGAGCATCATGAAATTGGTGATGGAGGAAGGTTGATGATAACGATGGCGATGGATTCCCCTCTCCGGAGCCCCGAACGGACTCCGGATCATCCCTCCCGAGAGAAAATAGGGCTTGGCGGCGGCTCTATATCGTAAAACGCGATTAATCCTTCTCTCTGATTTTTTTTCTCCCCGAACATGAATATATTGAGTTGGAGTTGAGGTCGGTGGAGCACCAGGGGGCCCACGAGGCAGGGGGTGCACCCTGGGTGTAGGCGCGCCCCCACCCTCGTGGACAGGGTGTGGGCCCCCTGGCCTTGATTCGTTCGCCAGTATTTTTTATATATTCCAAAAATATTCTCCGTTGATTTTCAGGTCATTCCAAGAATTTTTATTTCTGCACAAAAATAACACCATGGCAATTCTTCTTAAAACAACGTTAGAGTCCAAAACAAGGGCAAAAGTTTCTGGAAAAGTAGATACGTTGGAGATGTATTAGTCTTCATGTCTCTCATACAGACAATCATGCACAAAGTGTCTTGGGCTATCACAATTGTAGCATTTCCTTTATCTGAATGATCTTCCTTGAAGATTTTTCCCTTTGTTTGCCATGGTCTCGGAGTACTTTTTGACTAAGAGAGCCAAGTATTCCGCAAAGTCATTTGTTGGGCATGAGGTGTCAACATCTTCCTCACATGTTTTTTCAAACACTTAATTCTTCATCCCTTGAAGGTTGACTAGCCACTTTCTTGGCCTTCAAGTCAAGATTGGAGTTCCTGGTTGCTTAAGCAATAGCAAAGGTCTTCTTGGACTTGGTCTCCAAAAGAACATGAGTGGAGAAAGTGGAGACAACTTGAGCCGCGGTCAACTTGTGATAATCTGGACATTGATGTATCATCATGACCATAGTATGTTCCGTGAGAACCATAGCATCTATGAACTTGTCCTTGATGAAATAATCATTTTCCCAAGTGCATCAAAAGGTTCTCAAGTTGAGCACAAGGGATTTCAACCTTCGGTAAACCTCTTCTGCGAACACACCCTCATTCCTCACAAAGAGATTGACTTCTTGCTTGATCAAAGCCAATCGAGACCTTAGAATTGCTTCATCTCCTTCGAGAGCCTCCTCAAGGCAATCCTAGATTTCATTTGTAGTCTTAAGGAGAGCAATGGAGTCACTATAGTCTTCGGTCACCGCGGTATGCAACATGTTGTGGGCAATTACATTGAGTTGATCATCAACCACTTCTCTTGGAGTGAGATTCATTGGGTCCTTGGGGTTGAATCCATTGACCACAATCCACCAAAGTTGTGTTGATGCACTAGAATGTGATACTCCATATCTAGCTTCCATTTAGCAAACGCATTAGCTTTCAAAGGGGGCGGAGGCCCAATAGGATTAATGCGAGGATGTTGCAAGGGTTGCGGTGAGTAAAAGGGTTCCACGGCATTATACTTGGTAACTTGAGTACGAGTCGAAGATGCAAGAGGTTCTCTCAATTCATCCCCATCATGAATGGCATTTGGATCAAATGAGTTTGATGCAGATGTCGAGGGCTTTAAGCGAGCATCAATTTCCTCCTTGACCGAGGAACGAACTTCTTTCAACATAGCGGTTTTGAGGTCCGCAAACATTGAAAGAATATCCGCCGCGGTCAAGGGGGCACCCCGGTTAATGAGAGCGGAGGGAGCAACGACCGGAGCACCAAGTGCATCGGGCGTGCGCAGGGGGTGTAGGTTTTCACCATCCTCCGCAATGGGTGCGCCACCTCCCACATTCCCTAGGTCGACCATATCTTCTAAGGTTGTAAAACCTTATACTAGATCACGAGGCTCTGATACCAATTGAAGGGATTGATACGATCGACTAGAGGGGGGTAAATAGGAGACTACAAATTTTAATCTTTCTTGTCAATTTTAAGATTTAGCGGATAAATAGGGTTCACTAGATATGCAACTAGGTGAACGCAACCTATATGAAAAGCAAGCTTCGAGACAAATATGCTAGGCAACAATCTAATTAGCAAGCCAACATTCATACAAGGCAAAGTAAAGTGTGGGAAAGGATTAACCACAAGTGACGCGAGGACGTGGATTTTATCCCCAAGTGCACTCTTCCTTGGGGATGAGCTACTCTCCGTTTATACGGTGCCGGAGCCAAGGCTTGCGGAACACCAAGAAGGCTCACTGTAATTGAGGGAGTCCTGGGCTAAGGGGTCCTCGGGCGTCCGGCCTATTATCCACGGGCCGGACTGATGGGCTGTGAAGACATGAAGGCCGAAGACTGCACCGTGTCTGGATTGGACTCTACTTGGCGTGGAAGGCAAGCTTGGCGACCGAAGATTCCTTCTTATGTAACCGACTCGATGTAAACCCTAGATCCCCTCGGTGTCTATATAAACCGAAGGGGATAGTCTAGAAAGGACACCACATATACTCATGACCATACCCACGTAGGCTAGACTTCTAGGGTTTAGCCAATACGATCTCCTGGTAGATCCACTCTTGTAACACTCATATTCATCAATATCAATCAAGCAGGATGTAGGGTTTTACCTCCATAGAGAGGGCCCGAACCTGGATAAACATTGTGTCCCCCGTCTCCTCTTACCATCGATCCTAGACGCACAGTTCGGGACCCCCTACCCAAGATCCGCCGGTTTTGACACCAACATTGGTGCTTTCATTGAGAGTTCCACTGTGCCGTCGACAAAAGGTTCGATGGCCCCTTCAATCATCAATAATGACGCTGTCCAAGGAAGAATCTTCCTCCCGGGACAGATCTTCGTATTCGGTGGCTTCATACTGTAGGCCAACTCACTTGGCCATCTGGAGCAGATCGACAGCTACGCCCTTGGCCATCAGGTCGGATTTGGTAGCTTGAACTACGTCGCGGATATCCATGGAAACCTAATCTTTGAGGGATTTCAGCCTGTAGCGATCACCACCCCCTCATCCTGATGAACATGACTTAAATCTGTCATTGGATCACACCCAGGAGATGGTTCCTGCGACTGCAACGACCTTAGAGCCGAAGTAGATCGAGCCATCCGAGGCCTCAGAGTCCGCAGCATTGGAGCCGCACATGGACTCGACGCCCTGCAATATTCGCTTTAACAGAACTTCCGACTCGTCTCCGACTATAAGTTCCGGACTTTGTACGCCCGCGGACACCGAGCTAGATCGGTTATCGATCTTCGAGTTCAGCGCCACTGACGTTTTCCAGCACTCGCCTTTGGGTGAGGTGCTGAAATCTTTAAAGAATTTGTCCTTGGAGAAGGACTCACAGCCGAGCTATGTCTGGTTCGAGCTAGAGACGGATGATGAGGAATTTTGCTTCCCACTCACCACCCACTTCATAGCCACCGTCGATGACTTAGCCGGCGTGCTTGACTATGGCTCCGAAGACATCGACGGTATGGACAACGATGCCGACAAGGAGCAAGGCCAAGACCCGCCATTCACTTGACGTTGGATGACCACCTCTTCATATGACGTGTACATGGTTGATACACCTAAAGGATCTGGCGACGACAAAGAAGAGCCAGATGCAAATAAAACCTCCAAGACATAGTCCAAGCGCAAGCGGCCCAAACGCCGCCCCAAGCCCGCCGCTCAAAGGACAGCAACACTGGCACCGGAGAAAATACTACTCCGGGCGACGCCGAAAACAATGAAGACCATGTCGGGGCTACATCCGAACAGGAACACGACAGCAGGCAAGACAACCTTGACGAACAGGCCATAGAAGATGACCCGGAGGATGATAGTTACCGTCCATGCTCCGAGGAGGAGACAAGCCTTGGCAACGAATACTTCATCGTTCCTGAGGATCCTCTCGAGCAGGAGGACTTTAAGCTTCAGCTCATAGACACGACAAGGAGCCTGAAAAAGATACAACAGCAGCTTCAAGCTGAACAAGACCTGCTCGTCGACAGATGGACTGATGTCCTGACAGCCGAGGAATACGACCTCAACTGCCTAGCCAAGAGCTACCCGAAACGCAGATTGCTACCTCAATTCGATGAGGAGGCGCCGAAGCACATATCTCCCTCTCGTAATGCGGACCGACCACCACGTGGTCGGGACAGGGCAACTGAACGGCCACCCTACGGTCGGGATAAAGCGGCAACTAAGACCGAACAGCAGCCCACCCCACCACCCCGCCAAAATAGGGACGGAAGAGTCCGGAGTCATATGTACGACCTCTGACAGACCCTGGACAATAAAGCAGGACATACAAGATCTATATACGGATTGCGAGGATGTTTCCATACTCGGGACGACAGCCACCTATTAGAACGTGACAAACTTAATCACACCTGGGCCGATAACCACAGACGGACATCGTCGGAGATACGTCGTGACGCGGCCCGCTATAGAGGTGCCGCACACCCTCTCTGTTTCACAGACGAGGTGCTGGATCATGAATTCCCCGAGGGGTTCAAGCCTGTCAATATTGAATCATACGACGGAACAACCGACCTCGCGGTGTGGATCGAAGATTTTATTCTTCACATACACATGGCCCGAGGAGATGACCTCCATGCCATCAAATACTTCCCATTAAAGCTCAAAGGACCACCTCAGCACTGGTTAAATAGCCTGCCGGAGAACTCCATCGGCAGCTGGGAGGACTTGGAAGAGGCTTTCCTCGACAACTTCCAAGGAACTTATATCCGGCCACCAGATGCCGATGACCTAAGCCACATAGTTCAACAACCCAGAGAGTCAGCCAGAAAATTCTGGACCAGGTTCCTAACCAAAAAGATCTAGATCGTTGACTGTCCGGATGCCGAAGCCCTAGTAGCCCTCAAACACAGCATCCATGACGAATGGCTAGCACGCCACCTCGGACAAGAAAAGCCGAAGTCAATGGCAGCCCTTACGCCACTCATGACCCACTTTTGCGCAGGTGACGACAGCTGGCTGGCTCGTAGCAAAAACACAGCTAGCGAGGCAGGCCCCACCGAGGCCAAGAACAGCACTGGCAAGCTCATGCGCAATAGACACAAACACAGAAGCAATGGCGACAACACCGAAGACACCGCAGTCAATGCTGGATTCAGTGGATCCAAGTCCGGCCAACGAAAGAAACCGTACAAAAGAAACAACGAAGGACCTTCCAGCCTGGAACGCATACTCGACGGTCCGTGCCAAATTCACGGAACCCCGGATAAGCAGGCCAATCATACCAACAGGGATTGTTGGGTCTTCAAGCAGGCTGGCAAGTTAAACACCGAAAACAAAGAAAAGGGATCACAAAGTGAGGACGAGGATGAAGAGCCCCGGCAGCCGAACACCGGGGGATAGAAGAAATCCCCCCAAGTCAAAATGGTGAACATGATATATGCCATGCACATCCCCAGAAAGGAGCGCAAACGAGCACTTAGGGACGTCTACACGGTAGAGCCAGTCGCCACAAAGTTCAATCTGTGGTCGTCATTCCCGATCACCTTCGATCAACAAGATCATCCGACTAGTATCCGCCATGGCGGTTCGGCCGTACTGGTCCTGGACCCAATCATCGACGGATTCCACCTAACACGAATCCTGATGGATGGCAAAAGCAGCCTCAACCTGCTGTACCAGGATACAGTACGAAGGCATCAATCCCTCACGAATCAAACCAACAAAGCCTACCTTTAAAGGAGTCATACCAGGTGTAGAGGCCTGTTGTACGGGCTCAATCACGCTGGAGGTGGTCTTCGGTTCGTCGGACAATTTTTGAAGCGAAGAGTTAATCTTCGATATCGTCCCCTTCCGCAGCGGCTACCACGCACTGCTCGGACGAACCGTGTTTGCTAGATTTAACATAGTGCCACACTATGCTTATCTCAAGCTCAAGATGCTCGGTCCACGCGGCATCATAACAGTCAATGGCAATACGAACGCTCCCTCCGAACAAAGGAGCAAACCACCGCCCTAGCAGCAGAAGTACAGAGCGGCCTTCTCAAGCAGCATCATAATCTAGCTACCGAGCCCCTGGACACCACCAAGAGGGTCCGGACTACACTGCAATAGGACAGCGTGGCTCATCAAGCGCTTGATTAGCAATTTGGCCTCCGTCCCGGCCCCAATGAGGTAGTGGCATTCGTTCCACGCGTACACAATTACGCACTCAAAATTCCATGGACATCGACAGAGGCACGAGATAACCCAGGGTCTACAATTCGGCCAGGCCGATCCCGGACACACATACTTTTACTTCTTTTTCTTGTTTCAGGCACCCTTTTCCGCGGGCCTGATGTCAAGTCCTTTAGAACGACTGAAATGCAACGGAGGCAAGCAACACAAGTGTCTAGGGTAACCTTTATACGTTCTTCTTGACGGTATTCATTCTTATTTCTCAGGACCCGCACGATGCGCCCTATTTATTACGACATGTTAAACGACCAGATACTTCTCGCACCATCTATACAAGATATGCCTTGATGTATCCATCCAGTTATAATAAAAATGGTTCGTGGCCCAGTTCCTGTGGTTTTCGCTTCTTACCTCGTTTTATTTCGATCTACCTATTTGCTGCATCGACACTCTTTTACGTTTCATATTCGCCAGGGGCTACCTATCGCCCCACAATATGGCAGCACAGTCCGAACACTTCTTATATATAAGTTCGGCACCCTGAATTTAGCATTATATGCATTGGCTCCGAATCATGTCTTTGGTCAATAGTTGGGTTGCCCGGCTCCTGTGCTTGCTACCCTACGTTCCGCTCCATCGGCTAGGGTAGTAAAGGGAGAACTACTGCTATTGTGCCTGGCTTTGACCAGACGAGCACCTCAGTAGAGAAAGCCGAAAACTCACTGTCATGATGCGGCGAGAGCCGGTCAGCTACTCGAGGGTTACAAATCGTTGGAGATTTTTATGCGTTACGCGAGAGATCGGCACTTTTCGATCAGATGCTGACAGTACTCTGGCTTAAACCAGGGGCTGCGCCCACGCTTTATTATAAAACTCCTATGGCTAAGTGAGGTCATTAAAGCCATAAAGTCTGATTGCCTTGTTTGTTGTGCTAAACAACTCCTTCAAAGGACCATGTAATTGGATCAAGATTGTTTAGATTCCATCCTGAACACCTCCGTACTATCTACGTGAGGGCAGAAGCCAACGACTGGCCAACCCTCAGATTACACACAACACGGCCGCACAGGAGGAAACAATTCAAAGCATAATCAAATTACTTCAAAAAAACTGGCTTTGTTCACATAATACAAAGGCAACATGAATACATTTATTCAAATACAATGTCCCGCGAGCATTGCGCCGCCAAAAGTCGAGACCCTTCTACGACATCCTCGAAATATCGCTCGGGTGTGCGGTGCTCCTTGCCCTCCGGCGGCCCACCGGCAACTTCAGCAGCGTTCATCTTCGCCCACCACATCTTGCAGGGAGCGAAAGCCATACGGGCACCTTCAATACAGATGGAGCGCTTGATAACGTCCAGCCGAGGACATGCTTTCACCATCCGCCTCACGAGTCTGAAGTAGCTACTAGGCATAGCTTCGGCTGGCCACAACCGGATTATCAAATCCTTAATGGCTAGTTTGGCCACCCTATGCAGCTCCACCAGCTGTTTGAGCTGATCGGTGAAGGATACGGGATGCTCTGGCGCTGCATACTGCGACCAGAAGAGCCTCTCCGAAGAGCCCCCTCCTTCGGCTCGATAGAACTCCACGACGTCTGATACACTGCGTGGCAAATCCACGAAAGCACCCGGGGAACTCCGAACCCGGGTTAGTAAAAGGTACTGCTTCTCCGCATACTGGCTTTGCATCTTAAATGCCTTACCCGCCGTGATCTTCTTGGCCTCCTGGATCCCCTGGGGTGATACGTCCATTTTGCATCATGCTTTTATATCGATATTTATTGCATTATGAGCTGTTATTACACATTATGTCACAATACTTATGCCTATTCTCTCTTATTTTACAAGGTTCGCATGAAGAGAGAGAATGTCGGCAACTGGGATTCTGGGCTGGAAAAGGATTAAATATTGGAGACCTATTCTGCACAGCTCCAAAAGTCTTGAAACTTCACGGAAGACATTTTCAGAATATATAAAAAATACTCAGCAGAAGAGATTCACCAGGGGGGCCACACCCTTCCCACGAGGGTGGGGGCGTGCCCTACTACCTCATGGGCCTCCTGGTGGCCCTCTAGTGGCCATCTTCTGCTATATGAAGTCTTTCGATGGGAAAAAATAACAAGCCATCTTCTTGGACGAAACTCCGCCGCCATGAGGCGGAACCTTGGTGGAACCAATCTAGGGCTCCGGTAGAGCTGTTTTGCCGGGGAAACTTCCCTCCTGGAGGGGGAAATCATCGCCATCGTCATCACCAACGCTCCTCTCATCGGGAGAGGGCAATCTCCATCAACATCTTCACCAGCACCATCTCCTCTCAAAACCCTAGTTCATCTCTTGTATCCAATTCTTGTCTCCAAGTCCGGGATTGGTACCTGTGGGTTGCTAGTAGTGTTAATTACTCCTTGTAGTTGATGCTAGTTGGTTTATTTGGTGGAAGATCATATGTTCAGATCCTATATGCATATTAATACCCCTCTGATTATGAACATGTTTATGCTTAGTGAGTAGTTACGTTTGTTCCTGAGGACATGGGAGAAGTCTTGCTATTAGTAGTCATGTGAATTTGGTCTTCGTTCGATATTTTGATGAGATGTATGTTGCCATCCCTCTAGTGGTGTCATGTGAACATCGACTACATGACACTTCACCATTGTTTGGGCCTAGAGGAAGGCATTGGGGAGTAATAAGTAGATGATGGGTTGCTAGAGTGACAGAAGCTTAAACCCTAGTTTATGTGTTGCTTCGTAAGGGGCTGATTTGGATCCATATGTTTCATGCTATGGTTAGGTTTACCTTAATACTTTTGTTGTAGTTGTGGATGCTTGCAATAGAGTTTAATCATAAGTGGGATGCTTGTCCAAGTAAGGACAGTACCGAAGCACCGGTCCACCCACATACCAAATTATCAAAGTACTGAACGCGAATCATATGAGCGTGATGAAAACTAGCTTGATGATATTCCCATGTGTCCTCGGGAGCGCTTTTCTCTATATAAGAGTTTGTCCAGGCTTGTCCTTTGCTACAAAAAGGATTGGGCCACCTTGCTGCACTTTATTTACCTTTGTTACTTGTTGCTCGTTACAAATTATCCTATCACAAAACTATCTGTTACCACTTGTTTCAGTACTTGCAGAGAATACCTTGCTGGAAATCGCTTATCATTTCCTTCTGCTCCTCGTTGGGTTCGACACTCTTACTTATCGAAAGGACTAAGATAGATCCCCTATACTTGTGGGACATCAAGACTCTTTTCTGGCGCCGTTGCCGGGGAGTGAAGCGCCTTTGGTACATGGAATTTGGTAAGGAAAAATTTATATAGTGTGCTGAAATTTACCGTCACTTGTTACTATGGAAAGTAATCCTCTAAGGGGGTTGTTCGGCGTGTCTTCACCCCGACCATTAGAGAAAAGAGTTGCTCCTCAACCTACTGAACCTACTGATAATCAAAATGCCTGCTTTGAAATTCCTTTGGGTATGATAGAAAAACTTCTAGCTAATCCCTTTTTAGGAGATGGAACAAAGCATCCTGATGAGCATCTAATATATGTGGATGAAGTTTGTGGATTATTTAAGCTTGCAGGTGTACCCGGAGATGTTGTTAATAAGAAGGTCTTCCCTTTATCTTTGAAGGGAGATGCATCGACATGGTATAGGCTATGTGATGATATGGGGTCTTGGAATTACAAACGATTGAAATTGGAATTTCATCAGAAGTTTTATCCTATGCATCTTGTTCATCGTGATCGCAATTATATATATAATTTTTGGCCTTGCGAAGGAGAAATCATCTCTCAAGCTTGGGGGAGGCTTAAATCAATGTTATATTCATGCCCCAATCATGAGCTCTCAAGAGAAATGATTATTCAAAAATTTTATGCTCGGCTTTCTAATAACAATCGCACCATGCTTGACACTTCTTGTGCTGGCTCTTTTATGATGAAAACTATTGAATTCAAATGGGATTTATTGGAAACAATTAAACGAAACTCTGAAGATTGGGACCTCGACAAAGGTAAGGAGTTAGGTATGACACCTAGTTTTGATTGTGTTAAATCTTTTATGGATACCGATATTTTTCATAAATTTAGCACCAAATATGGACTTGACTCTGAGATAGTAGCTTCTTTCTGTGAATCTTTTGCTACTTATGTTGATCTCCCCAAGGAGAAGTGGTTTAAATATCATCCTCCCATAGAAGTAAAAGTAGCTGCACCTATTAAAGTTGAAGAAAAGATTGTCACTTATAATGATCCCATTGTTCCTACTGCTTATGTTGAGAAACCACCTTTTCCTGTTAGGATAAAAGATCATGCTAAAGCTTCAACTATGGTTTGAAAAAGCAATATTAAAACTTATACACCTCATGAGCAAATTAAAGTTGAACCTGATATTGCTATTGTTAAAGATCTCTTGTCTGATAATATTGATGTGCATGTTATTCTTTTCCTTGATGAGTCTGCTAGAATTGCTAAACCTTGTGCTAAAGATAAAAACAGACCGGTGGTAGGCATGCCTGTTATTTCTGTTAAAATAGGAGATCATTGTAATCATGGCTTATGTGATATGGGTGCTAGTGCTAGTGCAATGCCTTATTCCTTATACAAAGAAATTATGCATGATATTGCACCTGCTGAGATAGAAGATATTGATGTCACAATTAAACTTCCAATAGAGATACTATTTCACCAATGGGAATTGTTAGAGATGTTGAAGTCTTGTCTGGGAAAACTAAATATCCTGCTGATTTCCTTGTTCTTGGTTCCCCACAAGATAGCTTTTGTCCCATTATATTTGGTAGACCCTTCCTAAACACTATTAATGCTACCATAGATTGAAAAAGGGATGTTGTTACTATCGGTTTAGATGATATGACTCATGAATTTAATTTCTCTAAATTTAGTAGACAACACCGTGAAGAAGAATTGCCTAGTAAGGATGAAATTATTGGTCTTGCTTCTATTTCCGTACCTCCTAGTGATCCTTTAGAACAATATTTGCTAGACCATGAAAATGATATGTTTATGAATGAAAGAAGGGAAATAGATGAGTTATTCTTTAAACAGGAACCTATTCCGAAACACAATTTGCCTATTGAAATCCTAGGGGATCCTCCTCCACCCAATGGTGATCCCATGTTTGAGCTTAAACCGTTACCTGATACTCTTAAATATGCTTATCTTGATGAGAAAAAGATATATCCTGTTATTATTAGTGCTAACCTTTCAGAGCATGAGGAAGATAGATTATTGAAAACTCTGAAGAAGCACCGTGCTGCTATTGGGTATACTCTTGATGATCTTAAGGCCATTAGTCCCACTCTATGTCAACATAAAATTAGTTTGGAAGAAGATGTTAAACCAGTTTGTGATCATCAACGACGGCTGAATCCTAAAATGAAAGAAGTGGTAAGAAAGGAAATACTAAAGCTCCTTGAGCCAGGTATAATCTATCCCGTTGCTGATAGTCAGTGGGTAAGTCCTATCCATTGTGTCCCTAAGAAGGGAGGTATTACTGTCGTTCCTAATGATAAAGATGAATTGATTCCTCAAAGAATTATTACAGGTTATAGGATGGTAATTGATTTCCGTAAATTAAATAAGGCCACTAAAAAGGATCATTACCCCTTACCTTTTATCGATCAAATGCTAGAAAGATTATCCAAACATACACATTTTTGCTTTCTAGATGGTTATTCTGGTTTCTCTCAAATACCTATGTCAGCCAAAGATCAATCAAAGACTACTTTTACATGCCCTTTTGGTACTTTTTCTTATAGACGTATGCCTTTTGGTTTATGTAATGCACCTGCTACCTTTCAAAGATGCATGATGGCTATATTCTCTGAATTTTGTGAAAAGATTTGTGAGGTTTTCATGGACGATTTCTCCGTCTATGGATCTTCTTTTGATGATTGCTTGACCAACCTTGATCGAGTTTTGCAGAGATGTGAAGAAACTAATCTTGTCTTGAATTGGGAAAAGTGCCACTTTATGGTTAATGAAGGTATTGTCTTGGGGCACAAAGTTTCTGAAAGAGGTATTGAGGTTAATAAAGCCAAGGTTGATGTTATTGAGAAGATGCCATGTCCCAAGGACATCAAAGGTATAAGAAGTTTCCTTGGTCATGGCGGATTTTATAGGAGGTTCATGAAGGACTTCTCAAAAATTTCTTGCCTCTGACTAATTTATTACAAAAAGATATACCATTTGTCTTTGATAAGGATGGCAATGGGTCGGGTTTGGATCGGGTTGAACAATATCAAATCCATATCCATATCCATGAAGGCAGTCCCAACCCATCCATGAAAAATCCATGGGCGAAAAATTATGACCATGTCCAAATCCGATGGATATCCATACCCATTGGATATCCATCGGGTCCTCTGAAGACCTATACATAAGACATAACTCATTGCACAATGTGCACTCTGCATTGGCGTGCTCACTCCCTGCCATGCAGTCATAGCCCTTGCATTGTCCCACTGTTGCGGCCATGCATCAATGCGTGTGTAGAAAAGCAAAGACGGAGGGGTCAAGGAGATATGGAGCTGGGTTGTCGCAGACCAGTAGTTGGCTGCTGCAGTGATCCACCTTACACGGGGGTAGCGGCTGGCAGTGGCGGCCACCTCTAGGGATATGAGAGGAGTAACTCAAGGAGATGGCATCGATTCTCAACGACAAGTCATTTAATTAGTGTAGATAATAGGATGAGAAGGTGTGTTGAAGTATGTTATAGTGGGGATTGTGTAATTTCTTTTGGATGTTTTGGATAAAGGATAAAATTATAGTGGGACATGTGAATATGGGGTAGGGGTAGCAGAATATTGCTCATTAAGTCAGAAGATCGGGTCGGGTTTGGATATATCCATGGGTACAAGATTATGTCCATGCCCTATCCACGAGTAATCGGGTCGGGTTTGGGCGCTACCCATGGGCGCAAAAGCATATTTAAACCCTATCCATTCGGGTTGGATATCCATGGGTATCCATGTCCATGGATAAAATTTCCATCCTTAGTCTTTGATGATGATTGTGTAGAAGCATTTGAAATACTTAAGAAAGCATTGATCTCTGCACCTATTGTTCAACCACCTGATTGGAATTTACCCTTTGAAATTATGTGTGATGCTAGCGATTATGCTGTAGGTGCTGTTCTAGGGCAAAGAGTTGATAAGAAATTAAATGTTATTCAATATGCTAGTAAAACCCTAGACAATGCTCAAAGAAATTATGCTATCACTGAAAAAGAACTCTTAGCAGTTGTATTTGCTTGTGATAAGTTCAGACCTTATATGGTTGATTCTAAAATAACTATTCACACTGATCATGCGGCTATTAAATATCTCATGGAAAAGAAAGAGGCTAAACCTAGACTTATTAGATGGGTTCTCTTGCTACAACAATTTGACTTACATATTGTTGATAGAAAGGGAGCTAAGAACCCCGTTGCAGACAACTTGTCCAGGTTAGAAAATGTGCTTGATGACCCACTTCCTATTGATGATAGCTTTCCTGATGAGAAATTAAATGTCATAAATACTTCTCATACTGGTCCAGGGTATGCTGATTATGCTAATCACATTGTTGCTAAGTTTATACCACCTAGTTTCACATACCAGCAAAAGAAAAAGTTCTTCTATGATTTGAGGCATTACTTTTGGGATGACCCAGATCTTTATAAAGGAGTAGATGGTGTTATTAGACATTGTGTACCTGAGCATGAACAGGAACAGATCCTACGCAAGTTTCACTCCGAAGCTTATGGAGGACACCATGCTAGAGATAGAACTGCACATAAGGTATTGCAATCTGGTTTTTATTGGCCTACTCTCTTCAAAGATGCCCGTAAGTTTGGCTTATCTTGTGATGAATGTCAAAGAATTGGTAATATTAGTAGACGTCAAGAAATGCCTATGAACTATTCACTCGTAATTGAACCATTTGATGTTTGGGGCTTTGACTATATGGGACCCTTTCCTTCCTCTAATGGATATACACATATTTTAGTTGCTGTTGATTACATTACTAAGTGGGTAGAAGCTATTCCAACTAGTAGTTCTGATCATAACACTTCTATTAAAATGCTTAAAGAAGTTATTTTTCCAAGATTTGGAGTCCCTAGATATTTAATGACTGATGGTGGTTCACATTTTATTCATGATGCTTTCCATAAAATGCTTGCTAAATATGATGTTAATCATAGAATTGCATCTCCTTATCACCCACGGTCTAGTGGTCAAGTAGAATTGAGTAATAGAGAGCCCAAATTAATTTTGCAAAAGACTGTTAATAGATCTAGAAAGAATTGGTCCAAGAAACTTGATGATGCATTATGGGCCTATAGAACTGCATATAAAAATCCTATGGGTATGTCTCCATATAAAATGGTTTATGGAAAAGCATGTCACTTACCTCTTGAACTAGAACACAAAGTATATTGGGCTATTAAAGAACTCAATTATGATTTCAAACTTGCCGGTGAGAAGAGGTTATTTGATATTAGCTCACTTGATGAATGGAGAACCCAAGCCTATGAAAATGTCAAGTTGTTTAAAGAAAAAGTTAAAAGATGGCATGACAAAAGAATACAAAAGTGTGAGTTTAATGTAGGTGATTATGTATTGCTATACAACTCTCGTTTAAAATTTTTTGCAGGAAAACTTCTCTCTAAATGGGAAGGTCCTTACGTCATCGAAGAGGTCTATTGTTCCGGTGCCATAAAAATCCACAACTTCGAAGGCACAAATCCGAAGGTGGTGAACGGTCAAAGAATCAAACATTATATCTCAAGTAATCCCATAAATGTTGAAACCTATATTATTGAAACCATAACCCCGGAGGAATACATAAGGGACACTTTTCGGAACGTTTCAGACTCCGAAAAGGAATAGGTATGTGGTACGATAAGTAAACCGACTCCAAAACAGTTTTTAAGGTAAAATTTCTCCGTTTTGGAATATTTAGAAAAATAAAAAAAATAAGAAGCAGTCCAGGAAGGACACGAGGGCTCCACGAGGGTGGAGGGCATGCCCTACCCCCCTGGGCGCACCCCCCTACCTCGTGGGCACCTGGTGCGCTCTCCGGACTCCGTTTTCGTACACGACACATATTTTGGTCGGTAAAAATTCATTATATAATCTCCCAAAGGTTTTGACTCCCGTATCACGCAAAAATCTCCTATTTTGTGTCGAGCTGTTTTTCTGACAGATCCAGGTCGTCATGTCGTCTTCAAGCGCCCCCAAGGACCAGTTCTTCGAGAAGGTCATCAACCCCTACCTCACAGAAGTGCTGCAACACCCTCAAACCATTGAGATGCGTGAGGGGTTGTTGCACATCCGCGATGCTGAGGTACCAAGGAAGACCGGAAGCACGGAGGCAAGGCTCGAGGCATTGGAGCAAGAAGTTTTCAAGTGTCAGGAGATGGTGGAGCGTGGACTCGATTCCAATCACATTATGATCACGGAGTTCACCAACAACCACAAGCTGGACGTCCAGGACATTAGGGAGGCGATCTTCAAGCTTCATGAGAAAAATGAGCACCTCCAAGCCCAGATCTATGACCTGCAAAATCAAAACTATGAGTATGAATATAGATTCAAGAGGTTGGGTTTGGCTGCAAATTTGAGGTTTCAGGAGACTTGGTCATCCTTCTATGATGGTGAGCCTATGCCTTGGAAGAAGTACGACAAGCCTACGCCATCAACAAAATCACCACCGTCTCCACCAACAAAGAAGAATTGAGTATCTGGTATGGGCACTCCCCTTGGCAACTGCCAAGCTTGGGGGAGTGCCCCGGTATCGTATCACCATCACTTTTATCTTTACCATTTTTCTTAGTTCGATCCTTTTGGTAATATCTTGATCTAGTAGAATAAAAGTTCTTAGCATGATCTAGTTGTGAGTTTTGCTTTATAATCCTTCTATGTAATCGAGTCCGTGAGCTATATAATAAAGATTAGTGTTGAGTTAAGGGCTTGATTATTTTGCCATGATCCTAAGGGAATAAAAGAAAAGAGAAAGAAATAAAAAGAAATAAAGAGATCATGTGAGTCTTATGGAGAGTAATGAGCTCACATAGAAAAAGGTATGATGAATAAAAGTTGTTGAAGGTTGACAAACATAGTTTTGGTCATCGTTGCAATTAATAGGAAGTAATAAAGAAAGAGAGGTATTCACATATAAATATACTACCTTGGACATCTTTTATGATTGTGAGCACTCATTAACGTATGACATGCTAAATAGTTGACGTTGGACAAGAAGACAACGTAATGGGTTATGTTTTCTTACATCTGAGATAAATTATATTGTCATGGATCATCCAACATGGTTGAGCTTGTCTTTGCCCCTCATGCTGGCCAAATTCATCGCACCAAGTAGAGATACTACTTGTGCTTCCAAATACCCTTAAACCAGTTTTGCCATGAGAGTCCACCATACCTACCTATGGATTGAGTAAGATCCTCCAAGTAAGTTGTCATCGATGCAAGCAATAAAAATTGCTCTCTAAATATGTATGACTTATTAGTGTGGGAGAAATAAACTTTATACGATCATGTGATATGGAAGGAATAAAAGCGACAGACTGCATAATAAAGGTCCATATCACTAATGGCAATATAAAGTGACATTATTTCACATTAAGATTTTGTGCATCCAACCATAAAAGCGCATGACAACCTCTGCTTCCCTCTGCGAAGGGCCTATCTTTTACTTTTATCTCCTACCTTGCATAAGAGTCATGGTGATCTTCACCCTTCCTTTTTATATTTTATCCTTTGGCAAGCATAGTATGTTGGAAAGATCCTGGTATATATGGCAAATTAGATGTGAGTTTTCATGAACTATTATTGTTGACATTACCCTTGAGGTAAAACGTTGGGAGGCAAAACTATAAGCCCCTATCTTTCTTTGTGTCCTATTAAAACTCCATACGCATAAGTATTGCGTGAGTGTCAGCAATCGTGAAAGACTATATGATAGTTGAGTATGTGGACTTGCTGAAAAGCTCTTATACATTGACTCTTTCCTATGTTATGATAAATTGCAATTGCTCCAATGACTGAGATTATAGTTTGTTAGTTTTCAATGAAGTTTACGATTCATACTTGAAATTGTTATTGAATTATTACTCTAGCATAAGAAATCATATGACCAGAATTATGTAAGTTGTTGTTCTAAGAAAGATCATGATGCCCTCATGTCCGTATTTTATTTTTATCAACACCTCTATCTCTAAACATGTGGACATATTTTTCGATTTCGGCTTTTCGCTTGAGGACAAGCGAGGTCTAAGCTTGGAGAAGTTGATACGTCCATTTTGCATCATGCTTTTATATCAATATTTATTGCATTATGGGCTGTTATTACACATTATGTCACAATACTTATGCCTATTCTCTCTTATTTTGCAAGGTTTACATGAAGAGGGAGAATGCCGACAACTGGGATTCTGGGCTGGAAAAGGAGCAAATATTGGAGACCTATTTTGCACAGCTCCAAAAGTCCTGAAACTTCACGGAAAACATTTTCAGAATATATAAAAAATACTCAGCAGAAGAGATTCACCAGGGGGGCCACACCCTGCCCACGAGGGTGGGGGTGCGCCCTACCCCCCTGGGCGCGCCCCCTACCTCCTGGGCCCCCTGGTGGCCCTCCGGTGGCCATATTTTGCTATATGAAGTCTTTCGATGGTAAAAAATAACAAGCCATCTTCTCGGACGAAACTCCGCCGCCACGAGGCGGAACCTTGGCGGAACCAATCTAGGGCTCTGGCAGAGCTGTTCTGCCGGGGAAACTCCCTTCCGGGGAAACTTCCCTCCCGGAGGGGGAAATCATCGCCATCGTAATCACCAACGCTCCTCTCATCGGGAGAGGGCAATCTCCATCAACATCTTCACCAGCACCATCTCCTCTCAAAACCCTAGTTCATCTCTTGTATCCAATTCTTGTCTCCAAGTCCGGGATTGGTACTTGTGGGTTACTAGTAGTGTTAATTACTCCTTGTAGCTGATGCTAGTTGGTTTATTTGGTGGAAGATCATATGTTCAGATCCTATATGCATATTAATACCCCTCTGCTTATGAACATGTTTATGCTTTGTGAGTAGTTACGTTTGTTCCTGAGGACATGGGAGAAGTCTTGCTATTAGTAGTCATGTGAATTTGGTCTTCGTTCGATATTTTTATGAGACGTATGTTGTCATCCCTCTAGTGGTGTCATGTGAACGTCGACTACATGACACTTCACCATTGTTTGGGCCGAGAGGAAGGCATTGGGGAGTAATAAGTATATGATGGGTTGCTAGAGTGACAGAAGCTTAAACCCTAGTTTATGCGTTGCTTCGTAAGGGGCTGATTTGGATCCACATGTTTCATGCTATGGTTAGGTTTACCTTAATACTTTTGTTGTAGTTGCGGATGCTTGCAATAGAGGTTAATCATAAGTGGGATGCTTGTCCAAGTAAGGGCAGTACCCAAGCACCGGTCCACCCACATACTAAATTATCAAAGTAGCGAACACGAATCATATGAGCGTGATGAAAACTAGCTTGATGATATTCCCATGTGTCCTCGGGAGCGCTTTTCTCTATATAAGAGTTTGTCCAGGCTTGTCCTTTGCTACAAAAAGGATTGGGCCACCTTGCTGCACTTTATTTACTTTTGTTACTTGTTGCTCGTTACAAATTATCCTATCACAAAACTATCTGTTACCACTTGTTTCAGTACTGACAGAGAATACATTGCCGGAAACCGCTTATCATTTCCTTCTGCTCCTCGTTGGGTTCGACACTCTTACTTATCGAAAGGACTACGATAGATCCCCTATACTTGTGGGTCATCAGAGGGCGGCCTGGGCCTCATTCTGTGCGGTCTCCGCGCTCTAACGAGCCTTGGCGAGTACGGTCCCTTGAACCGACGCATCATGCTCCAAGGCCTCGCATTGATACGTCTCCAACGTATCTATAAATTTTGATTTTTCCATGCTATATTATCTACTGTTTTAGACATTATTGGGCTTTATTTTCCACTTCTATATTATTTTTGGGACTAACCTATTAACCGGAGGCCCAGCCCAGAATTGATGTTTTTGCCTGTTTTAGGGTTTTGAAAAAAAGGAATATCAAACGGAGTCCAAACGGAATGAAACCTTCGGAAACGTGATTTTCTCATCAGATAAGATCCAGGAGACTTGGACCCTCCGTCAAGAAAGCCACGAGGTGCTCACGAGGGTAGGGCACCCCCCTAGGGCGTGCCCCCTGCCTCATGGGCCCCTCGAAGCTCCACCGACATACTTCTTCCTCCTATATATATCCATGTACCCCCAAACGATCGGGGATGGAGCCAAAAACCTAATTCCACTACCGCAACTTTCTGTATCCACGTATTGTATTGTTGCCATCGAGGATAACAAGATGGGGTTTTTATCATATTTCATGAAATTATCCATCTACATCATGTCATCTTGCTTAAGGCGTTACTCTGTTTTTAACTTAATACTCTACATGCATGCTGGATAGCGGTCGATGAGTGGAGTAATAGTGGTAGATGCAGAATCGTTTCGGTCTACTTGTCTCGGACGTGATGCCTATATACATGATCATACCTAGATATTCTCATAACTATGCTCAATTCTGTCAATTGCTCAACAGTAATTTGTTCACCCACCATAGAATACTTATGCTCTTGAGAGAAGCCACTAGTGAAACCTATGGCCCCCGGGTCTCTTTCTCACCATATCAATCTCCATCACTTTACTATTGCTTTGCTTTTACTTTGCTTTTACTTTATTTACTTTGCATCTCTATACCAAAAATACCAAAAAATATATTATTTATTATCTCTATTAGATCTCACTTTCGTAAGTGACCGTGAAGGGATTGACAACCCCTAAGCGCGTTGGTTGCGTTGAGCTATTGTTTTTGTGTAGGTACGAGGGACTCGAGCGTAGCCTCCTACTGGATTGATACATTGCTTCTCAAAAACTGAGGGAAATACTTATGCTACTTTGCTGCATCATCCCTTCCTCTTCGGGGAAATCCAACGCAGCGCTCAAGAGCTAGCACGCATTTTTTCTCCGCATCCTGGAGCTCCTGGTGGACTTCTTTGACCCGGGCATTTAGCTTCTTACGGGTGGCCTGCTGCTGGATAGCCTGCTCCTTGGCCTCGCCCAGGGCCTTCCTCAGGGCCTCGACCTCCATCGCGGCTTCTGCACATATCACAATACCGCTGTCAATATACAGCACTTATCCTTTCCCGAACATATAGCAAGTCGTTCCTCACCGTGCTTCTCCTGGAGCCGAACATTAACCTCGCCAAGCTCGTTCTCGGTCCGCTCCAGCCTCCGCTTCAGCTCGGAGACCTCGGCAGCATGCGAGGTCGCGGCCAACAGGGACGCCTGCTTATCAATACATATTCAGTCAGCCTCTTATAATTAAGGATTGATGCCCTGTCTGGTCCTCCTCGCCGAACACCGGACAACGTCCCAGGGGCTACGGACTATACGGGGTTTTTCTCTTTCTTACCTCGAAACCTATTAACAGGCTGCTGCAGCCTTCATTTAGTCTGCTCCTGGCGGACTGAACCTTCTCAATCACCGCACCCATAAGGATATGGTGCTCTTTGACGACGGAGGCGCTTCGTAGCGCCCCCATCAGGTCATCTGGCGCTCCTGGATGGACAGGAGCCACCGGTGGACGTGAAGCACCCCCCTCCTTCAAAGGGGGCTGCTCACCCAACTCTGGAGCCATATTGGTCTCCGGAATCGTATTCCGCTGAGGGCCGAACTGGATACGGCCCTCTTTGGCAGTCTCCTTGGGGATTGACTCCCCGGTGTGTCCGACAGTGGAGGTCCCGCCTTGTGGCGCCTCCCGGACAATGTCGTGGGCTCCTCCCCTCGGAGAGGTCCTCTGGGATAACACTTCGGTGTCGTCCCTGGCCCCGGGAGAGTAAGCAGGCAGTGGCGACATGCTCGCCATCTCCGACGGAGCCAACGAACCTCCAGATGAGGATCGCTGGATAAGGTCACGGGCCGGACTGCAATAGTGTGGATTAACCATGTTAGAATAATAAAAAGAAAGGGCTGATATGCGCATGAATAAGCCATGTCACTTACGATGCGGCCTGGGGCCTAGTACGGGGGTGACGTTCCGGACTACTGTCAGCGTCCCACACGGTGTTGACCGCTGGGGCGCCCTTCCCTTTTTGGGAGCTTTCACCTCCAGATGTGCCGAGGCCACCCTCTTCTTCTTCCTCTCCTTAGGAGGAGGGTTGTTTGCCTCCTCCTCCTCCTCTTCCTCGTCATTTTCCTCAAGGACAGAGGAATGGGCCTCGTCGTCTTCGGACGTCACGTCCGAAGTGCCCTTGCGACCGGGGCCACTCTTGGCCCCCTTGGCCTTCTTCTTGGCCTTCTTCTCCGGCGCCGCATATGGCGCCGGCACCAGCATCCTCGCCAGGCGCGGGATGACTGGTTCTTCGGGCAACGGAGCCGGACACTGGATCTGCTTCGCCCTCTCCACCCAGTCCTGAGGAAGCAATACTAAAATCTCAGACATCATCCTCGAAACATTTAAGTTGGGAGTACATCAAAAGTAACATACCTCGTTGGTGGTGCGGTTACAATTGTGACCACTGTCTGAGTCTGTGGCCGGTGGCTTCTCATCGCCCTTAAAGAGCAACTTCCAGGCCCCTTTGTGAGAAGTATCGAAGAGCCTTTTCAGGGTCTGGTGCTTCTTCGAATTGAATTCCCATAAAGGGCGGCTGCGGCGCTGGCATGGAAGAATCCGGCGGATTAGCATCACCTGGATAAAGTCAACAAGCTTGATGTCCTTGGTCACCATGCTTTGAACGCGCGTCTGCAGCGCTATCAGCTTGTCCGGTGCACACCAGTCTAGACTCTTCTCGACCCAGGAGGTGAGTCGCATGGGAGCGCTGGAGCGGAATTCAGCAGCTGCGGCCCAGGTGGTGCCGCGAGGTTCTGTAATATAGAACCACTGCTTCTGCCACTCCTTTACTGTCTCCACAAAGGTGCCTTTGGGCCATCAGACATTGGATAGCTTGCTCACCATGGCCCCTCCGCACTCCGTGTGTTGTCCCTCCACCACCTTCGGCTTCACGTTGAATATTTTGAGCCATAGCCCGAAGTGGGGATGGGTGCGGAGGAAGGCCTCGCACAAGACGATAAACGCCAAGATGTTGAGGAAAGAATTCGGGGATAGATCATGGAAATCTATCCCGTAGTAGTACATCAGCCCGCGGACGAAAGGGTGGAGTTGAAACCCTAGCCCGCGGAAGAAATGGGGGATGATACTACCCTCTCTGTGGGCTCCGGCATGGGGACGACTTGTCCCTCGGCTGGCTGGCGATGGGCGATCTCTTTTGCCAAATATCCGGCCGCCTGGAGCTTAGTAATGTCCTCCTCCTTGATGGAGGAGACCATCCACTTGCCCTGACCACCAGATCTGGACATGGTTGCTTGAGTGGAAAGGAGATAAGAACTCGGGCGCTGGAGCCTGAGATCAGAAAGGCGGAGACGGAGAGAGAGCGTGAGGATAGGAAGGGTGAATCCTTATCCCCTTATAAAGGCAGCAAATATTAAAACGCCTCCTCACTCGCCTTAGGATTCGCCTGTTTCCTAGGGCTCTATAAACGGCGCGATTGAGTTCTCCATGCCTGCATTGATGAGAATCCCGTAATAAGGGGACATGATCTCTGTTTTGACAAGATGTGCCAATAGCAACCACATCTCGAAGCGTGGAATGGTAGAAGAAAAACGGTTCGAAATTATAACCGGACAGACGCTATGACGTGTTGGAAAACAGTTGTCAACAGATTAGATTCGTGCAAATATTATATACTCTCTTCGGTTGTGTATGGTGTGTGTAACAGGTCAGGATACGATCATTGCATCCGAAGACTATCTGGGATGTCGGAGAAAAGGGAACCCTCCTTACAATGCCAAAGACAATCAGCGCGTCGGACTCCTCATCATTAAAAGCCAGGTTCAGGGGCTACTGAGGGAGTCCTGGACTAAGGGGTCCTCGGGCGTCCGGCATGTTATCCACGGGCCGGACTGATGTGCTGTGAAGACATGAAGGCCGAAGCATGGGCTAAGTCAGCCCCGTGCGCACGGGGTACTCAGGAAAAAATGCACCACCCCGTGCGCACGGGGGTCAAAAGACCTTGTGCGCATGGGGAACCAAGGGAGTTACGCAATACCCCGCACATGGGTCAAATTTATGGGTACCCCATGCGCACGGGGTCTTTTGACCCCCGTGCGCATGGGGTACCCAGGGAGTTATGCAGTACCCCATGCGCATGGGGGTCAAAAGACCCCGTGCGCATGGGGTACCCATAATCTTTCTGTTGCAAACTCTCCGGTACCACACGCTAGCACACTACGGATTTAGGTGGTAGGAATGGGTAGGTTGGTGTTTATGTTTCTGCAAAGGCATTCCCACATAACACATATCCACACCGACCCCTCTTAATAGTGATGTCTTTCCTATGACTCGAATCGAACCAAAAAGAAAAACCTTCGAATCACTGGTAGACCACGCTTTTGATATTTTTGAATTGGGGGGTCACACACCACTATCAAAAACAACTTGGAACCAATATCCTGAGATAACTTTAGAACCCGATATTAGTTCCTCTAACCATATTCTCATCACACGAAAATATACTTTAAGTGACACTTGCACTTTCATCTCGGCTCCGAGGAGGGATGTCGGGCTTCTCGGCCCACTCGTGCTTAGGTAGCACGCTGCCATCAGCTTCCTCATTGAGCTCAGGAAGTAAGTTACTTTGAGGGTAAGACCGACTGGCAATGGTTTGCTCAAGTTTATTCTCAAGTGCATGTTCGGCCCTGAGGAGCTCGGCCCATCTATCGTTTAGCTCGTCCTCTTCGGTTTTGAGCCATTTGGATTTTTATTGATGCTCCGGGCCATACTGGCCAATCGCCTACGGAGGGTTTCGAGCTAAGGTGCCTCAAAGGGCTCCTCTAAAGCAACGTACTCATCCGGGTTGAGGCTTCTACCCTCCTCGGCCTCCGGATCATAATCCGTGTCATCGGGGTCGCCATCCCGTTGGTCATATCGTCATTGTCGTTGTTGTCGGTGCTGATTTCATTGCCAGTCTTATGGTTATCAGCGCCGTCATTGGCAATATCACCATTTACAGTGTCACAATTTCTTGTATCACCCTTGCCGGTGCCTCCATTATGACGGCCTCTGCATCGGTGTTTGGGGGGGGGGGTCCTTTGCCCCTCCTCTATCTTTGGGTTGTCCACCATGTAGACATCGTAGGTGGAGGTGGTGTGAGTGACAACAGGCGGTGACATAGTGTCTGACTTCTGGCCACATCTTCATCCATGTTGGTTGCCTCTTCGGAGGTGCTTGCTAGGTGGGTGAAGGGTGGGTTAAAAATTCTAGCTTCTTTGGATTTTTCTGATTGTGAACTAAGGTTCGATCGTCCAAGATTGCGAGGCTCTAAACCCAATATAACATCTCGTTTAGAAGCATGTTGTTGGCGTCATCCTTATCCCCACTAATAGTTGGGCTTAGCTGAAGCTTGCCAGATATCCCATCTGACATGGCCTCAAGGATTTCGTTGGTCAAACTTCACGTCTGATCTGCGGGGATAATTTTCAGCTCTGGGCTCAAAGCCAAATCTGAGGTGTGATTCGCGCCATGGTCTTGATCCGAGATTGAATCTGAGATCAGCATGAAGGCATCGGTGAGGTATTTGGACTATTTTGACACCTAGCCTGAAAATGCAAGTTCGCCTTCGGCATCCATAGCGAATTTCAGGTTTCCAAACCTGATGGCATGTCCTGGAGGAAGTTCTTGATGTGGCTGTGGTGGCTAGTCGAATCGGCATAGAGTGTGATGCTGCCGAAGACAAAGAGTTGTCCAAGGAAAAAAGTCTTCCCACAGCCAATGCTATCGTCGATCAGAAGGTGAGCCATCGAGCCGTCTTGACCACACAACGGGACATGCATGGGCCACCAATTTCGAAGTTGAATCCGGCGGATTTCGGGTAGGGGTTCCCAAGCTGGTAATCTTGGCTAGATGGTAACAAGACAAAGAGGGACACAATGTTTTACGAAGGTTTAGGCCTTCTCAAAGAGGTAAAAGCTATGTCCTGCTTCCTTTGAATTGATTGTGAATGGGGTACAAAGTACATGATGATTGTCGGTGTCAAAACTGGTAGACCTCGGGTAGGCGGGCCCGAGCTGTGAGATCGGATCGATGGTTAACAAGAGACAGAGGACACGATGTTTCTACCCAGGTTTGGGCCCTCTTTAAGGAGGTTAAACCCTACGTCCTGCTGAAGGAAATATGCCCTAGAGGCAATAATGAAGTTGTTATTTATATTTCCTAATATATCATGATAAATGTTTATTATTCATGCTAGAATTGTATTAACCAGAAACTTAGTACATGTGTGAATACATAGAAAAACAGAGTGTCACTAGTATGCCTCTACTTGACTAGCTCGTTGAATCAATGATGGTTATGTTTTCTAACCATAGACATGAGTTGGTATTTGATTAACGGGATCACATCATTAGAGAATGATGTGATTGACTTGATCCATCTGTTAGCTTACCACGATGATCGTTTAGTTTGTTGCTATTGCTTTCTCCATAACTTATACATGTTCCTACGACTATGAGATCATGCAACTCCCGAATACCGGAGGAACACATAGTGTGCTATCAAACGTCACAACGTAACAGGGTAACTATGAAGATGCTCTACATGTGTCTCCGATGGTGTTTGCTGAGTTGGCATAGATTGAGATTAGGATTTGTCACTCTGAGTATTGGAGAGGTATCTCTGGGCCCTCTCGGTAATACACATCACTATAAGCCTTGCAAGCAATGTGACTAATGAGTTAGTTGCGGGATGATGCATTATGGAACGAGTAAAGAGACTTTCCGGTAACGATATTGAACTAGGTATTGCGATACCGACGATCGAATCTCGGGCAAGTAAACATACCGATGATAAAGGGAACAATGTATGTTGTTGTGCGGTTTGACCGATGAAGATCTTCGTAGAATATGTAGGAACCAATGTGAGCATCCAGGTTCCGCTATTGGTTATTGAACGGATATGAGTCTCGGTCATGTCTACATAGTTCTCAAACCCGTAGGGTCTGCATGCTTAACGTTCGGTGACGATTCGTATTATGAGTTTATGTGTTCTGATGTACCGAAGGTAGCTCAGAGTCCCGGATATGATCACGAACATGACGAGGAGTCTCGAAATGGTTGAGACATAAAGATCGATATATTGGAAGCCTATGTTTGGACATCGGAATGGTTCCGGATGAGTTCGGGCATTTTTCGGAGTACCGGGAGGTTACCGGAACCCCCCGGTGAGTATATGGGCCTTATTGGGCCTTAGTGGAATAGAGGAGAGGAAGGGAAAAGGTGAGAGGCGCACCCCCCTAGCCCAATCCGAATTGGGTGCCCCCCTTTCCTTCCCCCTGTCCTCCCCTTCCTTCTCTCCAACTCCTACTACTTGGAAGGGGGAATCCTACTCCCGGTGGGAGTAGGACTCCCCTAGGGCGCGCCATCGAGGGCCGGCCCTCCCCCTCCTCCACTCCTTTATATACGGGGGAGGGGGCACCCCATAGACACAAGTTGATCATTGTCTTATCCGTGTGTGGTGCCCCCCTCCACCATAATCCACCTCGCTCATATCGTCGTAGTGCTTAGGCAAAGCCCTGCGTCGGTAGCTTCATCATCACCGTCATCACGCCGTCGTGTTGACGAAGCTCTCCCTCGACACTCAGCTGAACCGAGAGTTCATGGGACGTCACCGAGCTGAACGTGTGCAGATCACGGAGGTGCCGTACTTTCGGTACTAGGACCGGTTGGATCGTGAAGACGTACGACTACATCAACCGTGTAGTCATAACGCTTCCGCTTACAGTCTACAAGGGTACATAGACAACACTCTCCCCTCTCGTTGCTATGCATCACCTAGATAGATCTTGCGTGTGCGTAGGATTTTTTTTGAAATTACTGCGTTCCCCAACAGTGGCATCCGAGCTAGGTCTATGTGTAGATGTTATATGCACAAGTAGAACACAAAGGAGTTGTGGGCGTGGGTATATACATATTGCTTGTCGTCACTAGTAGATTCTTGATTCAGCGATATTGTTGGATGAAGTGGCTCAGACGGACATTACGCGTACGCTTACGCAAGACTGGATTCTACCGACGTGCTTCGCACACAGGTGGCTGGTGGGTGTCAGTTTCTTCAACTTTAGTTGAATCAGATTCAATGAACAGGGGATCAAAAAGCAATCACTACACCGTGTTGTGGTTTTTGATGTGTATGTAAGAACGGCTCTTGCTCAGCCCGTAGCAGCCACATAAAACTTGCAACAACAAAGTAGAGGACATCTAACTTGTTTTTGCAGGGCATGTTGTGATGTGATATGGTCAAGACATGACACTAAATTTTATTGTATGAGATGATCATGTTTTGTAACACAGTTATCGGTAACTAGTAGGAGCCATATGGTTGTTGCTTTATTGTATGAAATGCAATCGCCATGTAATTGCTTCACTTTATCAGTAAGCGGTAGCAATAGTCGTCGAAACAATAGTTGGTGAGACGACAATGATGCTTCGATGGAGATCAAGGTGCCAAGCCGGTGACGATGGTGATCATGACGGTGCTTTGCATATGGAGATCAAAGGCACAAGATGATGATGGCCATATCATATCACTTATATTGATTGCATCTGACATTTATCCTTTATACTGTCGGCGTTCTGGGAACGGGGGTCCCCAGACTTGCCTGCCTACCGCCCATGGCGTGGCCAAGCAGCAGGCTGTACGGCCCATCTTCACCAACAAGGCACCCAAGACCCTCGCGAGGGGCCAAGCCTCGTGCGGCGGATGACGCAAGACCTCCTCGGGAGTGGCCTGGTCAGGCAGGCTCGCGAGGAGCGGAGATATCAAGGCGGGGCAAACCTTGCGAGGCTCTCGTGACGTGAGCCATGACGATCGACACCAGGCAGGCGCCAGCGCGCGCAGCGTCCTTGTTTCCTCTTTGGTGCAAGGAGGGCGAGCGCGGCCGTGGAGTACCAAGGCCTCAGGCAAAGGTTGCCATTTCGGTGCAACAAGACCAAGACCATGGTCTGCAAGACGGAGGTCATTGTGGAGCCCAGGACGGCGTCACCACAAGAGCCTTTCACAGGTGAAGACCGCTTTTGTTAGGATAGCTTGTACTAGTTGTCCCCCTTTAAATTAGCCCGCCATTGTTGGCTCCCTTCCCGCTCGATATTTGGGAAGAGGACCAGGGCCTCTATAAATAGGACTAGCCACCATAGGAGGGAGGAGATGGAATCCTCGCACTACAAGTTCGTACGCACAAGAACACCTCAACCTCAAGAGGCAGTTCTTCCCTTGTACTGTTCATCATCAGCCCAAGAGGCAATCCACCAGCACCACACTGCAGAAGGTATTACACCACAACGGTGGCCCGAACCAGTATAAACCTTGTGTCTTTCTGTATTGCGAGTTCGTCGAGTTCGTCAGCAAGATCTTAGCGAGCTAGAGCGTAGATCGGCAGAAGGGAAAGACTTCGCGCGCACCCCAGTGTTCTAACCTTAAGGGTTAGCTGGAACCCCACGTCCGACATTTGGCACGCCAGGTAGGGGTGCGCCGGAGCTTCTTCTCCGCCAATCACCTCTCCGACGTTCACCGACTACGATGTCTGGCGACCCAAGGGCCGGATCCGACCGCTGGGTAGCTTGGCCGGCCCGGACAGCGCCGCCTGCCCATGAAGGTCTCGACCCCGCACCCCAAGCGGCGCGGGCGCCACCAAGCTCCGCCGGGCGTGGATAGCGCGGCCAGGCATCATCCACCCTCACCCCGCAGCAAGTACGAGCCGCGGCAAGAGCAGCGAGTCACGCCGCAGCAACAGCGCCGCACTCACGACGGGAGCAAGCGAACATGCGGGCGGCACTCACAGTGGCAAGGGAACTGCTATGATGCAGGTTGATGGAGAGCGGTCGGGACACGCTGCTTGAGCATGTTGCTGAGCTGCTGGACGCAGCGGCGTCGGGAACGCCACCCCTTTGCTATCGACTTCCCTCCCAGACCACTGCAAGGTCGCGCGGCGAGCCTCACCACACCTGCACGCCATTGACTACGCCCGGGGGCTTTGTCAACATCAGCACGGTCGGCAGCGTAGGGGGCTCCAACCCCCCCCCCCCATGTTGCCCTCGACAAACGCGAGCGTAAGCGTCACCCCCCATGGTCCCGGTCGGGTGCCGTATTATCATCCCCAGGATGCCATCATGGGTGGAGCAACATGGAGCGTGGGGCACCACGGCGAGGTGTTCGGGGTAACGGCCCTGGAAGCCTACGTGCCCCGCATGACGGACCAATGGTACGCACCAGAGGACGACCTCGGCTCATTCATTGGAGAAGATTGGGGAGAAGGGGCACTAGGAGTCGAAGCTTTCCAAGAGCCAGCGGAGAACCAGAGCGATCGCGCCGGCGACGGCAACTACAGGGTACCGCAAACCTCTCAGGAACAGGCTTATGCTAACCATGGGCTGCAGGTGAATCAGGTTGCAGCATCGATCGGCGACCCTGGCACCGCAGCACCTGTTTCAACAAGGAAGACATGCCGGGGGCCGCCGGGAGGAAGCCAAGAGCAAGGCCCCTCCCCAAGGCATGTGAAACCAGGGGACACCCGGAGGTAGGCCCTCTGCCGGGGTGGCTTCAACAACCCTTCCCCCGGTAGAGGACCCGTGGTCGTTGAGGGAACCGCTGGCGTCCTCTTTCCCTCCTTTGTGTCGTCGTAGTCTCTGGTTGGCTCAAAGGAGGTCAAGGGTGGCGCAAGGCGGGGCCCCCGTCTGGCGATATGAAGCAAGGTCGGTACCTGTGAAGAAGGCCCAGTGCATGTGAAGCTCACCGCCCGTGACACTCTCACGTAATAATGAGTTGGGGCTGTACACGCCCTGGAGTCTCAGGAGCGCCGGCCTCAGGCCCTGGGGCTCCCTCCCACGCCTAGTGGACAGCACTTAGCTCCGCGCTGGTGAGAAGACCTGAAGACCCAAAGACTAGACTAGGTGCCGGATGCGGCCTTTTGCTTTGGATCTTTCTTTCTGTGGTTTTGCTTTCTGATTCTGGACTTAAGTTGAAGCTGAATTTTTATCGATGCACGCGGGGGGTCCCTTTTCTTGTTCGAGCCGTTTCTCGCCTTCTCGATCTTGTTTGGTTTGGACCCACGTCCATCGCCTTTCCCTCTCAAAGCTCCTTGCGAGCCGGACCGCACAAAGCACGCGCTAGCACTAGGCCTGGTGCTCACCCCTTGCGGGGCCCCTTCAAACGGGGCGATAAGCTCCGCAGGATTCTCAGGAACTCGTCGCCTCACAACCCAACCCTAAGCAGGCACTAACTAAGGTAATCCACATCGGGAAACTCACCCCCAGCTTCATGAGCTCACGAGGACACATACCCACATCTCATAGGAAAGTAAAAACTACGATTTGTTTACACGAGGGGCTCCCCCTCTCAAAATGCTCTTACAAGTTTTCCAAGGGCCACACCCGAGTTTTGCGTGCAGAATAAAACAACAGGAGAATATGGGATCAGCCAGAGATATCACTCGTTGCATCGTCCATGGACGCATCACTCGCATCGTCATCATCTTCATCGGAATCGTCGCCGCCGTCGGCGACGCCCCCATCATCGTCGTTGACCATGTCACCTTCGTCTGCGATGACCACCACCCCATCATTCTCCGAGGTGAAGGCCTTGACCAACGCGTCGACATGGTCCTCTACCCAACGTACCAGTCACCTCGGACGGCCATGGGTACAGGGGCAATGTCAGAATCAAAGTCGAAGTTGGGGTCGATGTTCAGAAGGTGGTTGAAGACACGGGAGAAGGCGCGCTAAGGCAGGCCACGACCCCTCTCCTCCACAAGCTGCCGAGCTCTGGCAGAATGAGCCTCTAGGCGTGTCACCACCTCGGTGAAGAAGGTCAGGTGGCTGGCGTAGTCACTTGAGTGAGGGGTCGGGGCGTTCTCGTCGCAGATATAGCCCAGGGCGGTGTTGGCCCTGTTCCAAAGGTCTTGAAGCATAGGAGCGTGCTCGCGCTCCAGCGTTCGTCGTTGAAGCACTTCCTCCCTGTTTTGCCGAGCGACGGCCTCGGTGTCGTCAACTCGCCTCCGGAGGGAAAGCAGCTCGGCGCGGGCGGAGGCCAAGTCCGCCTGCGCCGTAACCAAGGCAGCAGTTGTGGCCTCCGCATGCCTCTCGGCCTCGTCCAACCTGGGCCTGAGGGCGGCGGCCCTGCCCGCACCCTCCTGACCGGCGAGCTTCAGCTTCAAGTCGTACCTACCCTCCAGATCTGCGCGAACCACGGCCACCCGGCGATTGATCTCTCCTCGACTCTGGCCTCGCAGGCCCCGACGACATCTTTAGCTTGAGCGACTTGACGCTCCCTCGTCTCCAGCCGCTCGAGCACGAGGCTGCGCTCCACGGCTTCTAGGGCCAGCGTCTCCTCGCGCCGCCGGACCTCCTCTTCCTCCGCAGGCGTCCCCCTCATCGATGCAAGGGCGGCCTCACGCGCCTCGACCTGCTGCTCAAGGGACACGCTCCAGGCCTGGAGCTCCCACGCGCGCTCCTTCACAGCCTCGCGGCGGCGATTGGCCACGTGAGCTTCTTCCAAAGCTCGCGAGCGGGCCTGATTGGCAATCTTGAGGGACACCTCCGCCTTCGCGTTCTCGAGGTCGCGATGATAACGACCAAGGTTGATGGCCACTCACAGCTTGCGCCGCTCCTCCACCAACCGAAGACCTTCAGCCTCAAGACGCGAGTCGACACCAGCAAGCTCTTCACCAAGGCGCTTCATCACGCCCATCACCTCCTGGAAGAGCTCGTGGCGGACCGCGCTACGCCCGCGCTCGAGCTCGAGCGCTCGGCCCATCTCGTCCTCCCCCTCGGGGGCTGCGGGTGGAGCATCAAGTGGCGCACCACCTCCCGGTTGGGGGCTGGGGGCTGGCATGGCCCCAGGCGCCAGATGACCTTCGCGAGGGGCCCGAACCAAACAAGGCCCGCTGCTTGAAGAAGACTTCAGGATCGAGGCTAGCCAGCTACCAACCGTGACCGGGGAGGAGCCATTGGCACGCCTGCTGCGCTCCGAGCAAGGCCGCGAAGAAAGGACGGCGAAGGCGTAAGCTCGGGGCGCTTGATAACGGCCCAACTCCCCTGGCTGACCCCACGCCATGGGCGGCGTACGAGCCTATAGCGCTGGAGCTTGGCGGGGCGATGGGACGAGAGGGAGCTGCTTCTCTAGAGATTTCGCGGCCTTAATAGAAGGGGACCTGAGGGGACAATCGTCAGGAAAGGAAGGTGGCACATAGAAGATCACCCAGATAAGGTACTTACACGTCGATAGCGATGCACTTCTGTCGCTTCAACGGTCCGAAGATGCTGCCGCCACTAGGGGATCCCTTCCTCTTGCGGAGCTCCTCGAAGTCTACACAAGGGCATCAGAAGCGCTGGACGTGACGGCCAGAGCACGGAGGAGCCGAAGAAGAACCAAGAGGGATGGCTTCAGGGGAGCCCGGATGCGGCGAACAGCCCGGCTCTCTCTCGCTGCGACCTCCCGAGGCTCCTGGAGCCTCGGCCTCGGGAGCCGCATGCCGCATCTCATCAATGACCGACGCCTCAGGAGGGGCGTCGCAAGCTCCCGAGGACGACGCCCCTGGATCACCACTCGACATGTGCTCCTCAGCACCTGAGCAGCCGGCCCCCGTCGCAGCTCGCTCCCCTGCGCCGTCACCAGGGCGAGCTCGACACCGGCGACGAAGACGGGGACCACAATGACGGGATTCTCGCGGGCCCCACCAAGCCAATTGGGCGCAGCCCCCACTCATCAAAGGAAGGCATGTTCGCAGCAAAGGTAACCTTGTTCTCGCAGTGGTACAACATGCAGCTTTTCCTGGGTATCTCATCCGGCAGAGGGACACCAGATAGGATCGTGAGCACTGTTTGCCGCGCGGCGAGAGGAAGCCCCTCCTCCTGAAACCTCATGTTGTCTTGTCCGTTGAGCAAGGCCCACATCGGGCGAGAATGGCGCTGAAGCGGAGCAACTCGACGCTTGACGAACTCCCTCACCACCATGGGCGCAGTCACACCAAGGTCCTTCAACCACCGCAGCCTGGCCCAGACGGGGACGAGGCAAGGGCTCGTGAGCCTCTGGTGACCCCAGCCGGAGTTTGGAATGGCAGGCCCCACCGGAGCTTGGAGCAGAGGGTTCAGCACGCCAGCATCAACAAACACCCAACGCGTGCGGAACTCGCTCGCGGATGAAGGGAGCTCGAAGTCGATCCCCATGCCTGTCATCGCAGCCACGGCCTAGAAGCCCACACACCCTGAGCTCTGCCGGGCACTGGTGAGATGCAGCGAGAAGAAGTGGTGGAGAAGCGCCATGGAGGGGGTGATGCCCACCACGGCCTCACACACGAAGGCAAAGACGGCAAGAAGGGTCACAGATTGAGGGTCGAGATGGAGCATGTGGATCTGATAGTGCTCGAGCACCGCATTGAAAAAGGTGGAGAAGGGAGGAAGCAGGCCAGCCCAGAGGGCGTCAATGAAGATCGGGACCTCGGTGACTGCCCGTGCGATGCTGGAGCGAGACGCAGGCTAGGCCGGCATCTCTCCCCACTCGTTGAAGCTGGAGGCGAGCATGGGGCGCACCTTGCCCATGGCCTCGTTGTTGAGCACCCGAGGCCGGCTAAGCGCCGGCTCGAAGGATGGAGGCGCAGTTGGCGAGGACAAAGGTTTCTTCCCCTTGTCGGCTTGTTTCGGCGCCATGGCGGTGAAGCGGGCAGAACACTGGTCGGATTGGGAAGGCGGAGTAGGGTGTCAGGGAAGCAGGGAGATTGGAAGAGCCAGGCATGGCGAATGAAGAATAACTATCTAGGCCGTAGGGGCCACATAGCCAGGCGGATTCAAAGGCAGCATGGGGAAGCGGAGACGCCCACGTCCAATCAATCGCCTCGCATCAACCAAGGCCGCAGGCTTTTGGGGGCCCGCGGTGTTCCGAACTTAACCCTTGGCTTCACCATGAAGCCAAGCCCGCGCGCACCTTGGGCCTGGGGGCTCCTGTCGGCGTTCTGGGAACGGGGGTCCCCAGATTTGCCTACCTGCGGACCATGGCGTGGCCAAGCAGCAGGCTGTACGGCCCATCTTCACCAACAAGGCACCCAAGACCCTCGCGAGTGGCCAAGCCTCGCGAGGCGGACGATGCAAGACCTCCTCGGGAGTGGCCTGGTCAGGCAGGCTCTCGAGGAGCGGAGATATCAAGGCGGGGCAAACCTCATGAGGCTCTCGTGACGTGAGCCATGACGATCGACACCAGGCGGGCGCCAGCGCGCGCAGCGTCCTTGCTTCCTCTTTGGTGCAAGGGGGGCGAGCGCAGTCGTGGAGTACCAAGGCCTCAGGAAAAGGTTGTCATTTCGGTGCAACAAGACCAAGACCATGGACTGCAAGATGGAGGTCATTGTGGAGCCCAGGACGGCGTCACCACCAGAGCCTTTCACAGGCGAAGACCGCTTTTGTCAGGATAGCTTGTACTAGTTGTCCCCCTTTAAATTAGCCCGCCATTGTTGGCTCCCTTCCTGCTCGATATTTGGGAAGAGGACCAGGGCCTCTATAAATAGGACTAGCCACCATAGGAGGGAGGAGATGGAATCCTCGCACTACAAGTTCGTACGCACAAGAACACCTCAACCTCAGGAGGCAGTTCTTCCCTTGTACTGTTCATCATCAGCCCAAGAGGCAATCCACCACCACCACACTGGAGTAGGGTATTACACCACAACAGTGGCCCGAACCAGTATAAACCTTGTGTATTTCTGTGTTGCGAGTTCGTCGAGTTCGTCAGCAAGATCTTAGTGAGCTAGAGCGTAGATCGGCAGAAGGGAAAGACTTCGCGCGCACCCCACTGTTCGAACCTTAAGGGTTAGCCGAAACCCCACATCTGACATATACATCTTATTTTGCTTAGTTCGGCGGTAGCATTATAAGATGATCTCTCACTAAATTTCAAGGTACAAGTGTTCTCCCTGAGTATGCACCGTTGCTACAGTTCATCATGCTAAGATACCACGTGATGATCGGGTGTGATAAGCTCTACGTTCACATATAACGGGTGCAAGCCAGTTTTGCACACGCAGAATACTCGGTTTAAACTTGACGAGCCTAGCATATGCAGATATGGCCTCAGAACACTGAGACCAAAAGGTCGAGCGTGAATCATATAGTAGATATGATCAACATAGTGATGTTCACCATTGAAAACTACTCCATCTCACGTGATGATCGGACATGGTTTAGTTGATATGGATCATGTGATCACTTACATGATTAGAGATATGTCTATCTAAGTGGGAGTTCTTAAGTAATTTGATTAATTGAACTTTAATTTATCCTGAACTTAGTACCTGATAGTATTTTGCATGTCTATGTTGTTGTAGATAGATGGCCCGTGTTGTTGTTCCATTGAATTTTAATGTGTTCCTTGAGAAAGCTAAGTTGAAATATGATGGTAGCAACTACACGGATTGGGTCCGTAACTTGTGGATTATCCTCATTGCTGCACAGAAGAATTATGTCCTGGAAGCACCACTAGGTGACAAACCCGCTACAGGAGCAACGCCAGATGTTATGAACACCTGACAGAGCAAAGCTGATGACTACTCGATAGTTCAGTGTGACATGCTTTACGGCTTAGAACCGGGACTTCAACGACGTTTTGAACATCATCGAGCATATGAGATGTTCTGGAACACCCACGATGCGGCTATATCTCCCACGTGTCGGAGCACGACTTAGAGGCATAACCGCATTGTAGGCAATGTCGCAAGCGGGGTAATCTTTACACATCCCATGTACTGAATAAGGAAAAATGTACATAGTTGGCTTACAATCGCCACGTCACACAATAGCAGGTTCAAACAAGCATGGCAAAAGTGCAAAAGATATCAGGTTACAGACTTAGTGAAAATAAATGTCAGGAATTAACATCAGGAAGCAATGTTTAGAGCAAGATAACAACATGCTACAGGAACATATCATGGCAAAGCAAGGCATGGCATGAAGCTACTCAAAGCATACAACAAAAGTCCCTTACTGACCATAAGCCAAAAGGGATCAGAAAATATAATGGAAACCATGTGAACATAGCAAGTTTCGTTAACAGATTTAGACTTAGTAGAAAACTGGAACATGGCAAAACAGATTCACATAGGCATGTTTACGACCTCGATGCACTCACCACAAGGCATTGCATGACAAACTAAGCATACACCCAGCAAGTAGACATGGTATAGAAGCTAAACATGGCAATAACAACCTCATAGCATGCACGGATCAACTACAACAACCTCGGCAAAATTGCTTAACACGTAAACAATCTGCCAGGAACATTTTATAGCAAAAGTAGAGCAAGATTGAGTCATGCTAGGGTGCTCCATAATTGCAAACAAAGACATGGATGGATAGAGCACAACCATATCTCAAAATTATCTTTACTGAACATGCTCAAAAGAGGCATGGATCAGTCTGTAGCAACAAGAATACATGGCATAAAAATATTAACAGGGCAAAGACTTAGAAGATTTCTAAGTCCCTGAAAATAGCAACATCACGAGAGCTACTTTGCATGCTTGTGCTAGTCACCACAAAGATCAAAAAAATACATGGCATACACCCATGTAAATATGGCATGGCATACTTCAAAACACATGTAGGGCTCAAGATCATAGGAGGCACACATTAATCATGGCAAAAATGACAAAAGTCCAAACTCTGCTAAGAATCTGAAACTAACATTGCATAGCACTCTTGCAACAGCATTTAGGGCATCAAGATGAACTCAAATGAACATGGTGCAATGGAATGAAATGAAGTACACGTCGAGACGAACAATTTGATATGCTACACGCCCAAAAGTGAGCCACGGATGCAAAGTTATGATGCAACGAAAAAAGCTAAAAATTACTGGGACTTAGAGAAGAAATTAGGTCAACCCTCAAGTTTTCAGATCTGGATTGGCACGGTCTCCGAGGTTCGTCGGAGGGGCTCGCCGGAGTACTGTAGACGGCCGGAGAGGAGAGGGCTTGCCGGATCCGGCGACGAGGGGCTCGCCGGTGGCCGGAATCGACGAGATCGGTGACGAGGCGCGCGAGATGGGGCGGCGGCGAGGCGATGCGGTGGCGCCGGGGCACAGCAAGGTGCGTGCGGCAGCGGGGCAGCGAGGCCGACACCGGCGAGGAGGAGACGGGCAGCGCGGTGATGCGGGTGGTGGCGCACGCGCGCGCGGGCCCGGGGGTCCTTCCCTGGGCCTGGCGGGCCGGCGATGTGGGGCGCGCGGGCGGGTGAATGGCGAGGCGACAAGTGGCAGCGGCGGCGGCGGGATTCTGTCCGGCGGTGGGCGGACGCGTCGGGTCGCGCGGATGGAGCGGGGGCTAGGGTTAGGGTTGGAGTCGATCCGGGATTTTCGGGGGGAGATGCCTTTTTATAGGTAGAGGGAGCTAGGAGGCTCCAAATTGAGCATAGATTGCGGCCACGCAATCGTGATCGAAGGACCGAGATGATGGAGGGGGTTTAGGTGGGTTTTGGGCCACTTTGGAGAGGTGTTGGGCTGCAACACACACGAGGCCTTTACGGTTCCTCGGTTAACCGTTGGAGTATCAAACGAAGTCCAAATGGCACGAAACTTGACAGGCGGTCTACCGGTAGTAACCCAAGGCCGCTTGGCAAGTCTTGGTCCAATCTGAAAAACTTTTAACACTTGTACACGAAAAGAGGTAAACAGGGACACTGGAGGACATAGGAGCGCCGGAATGATAAACGGACAACGGGGAAAATACTCGGATGCATGAGACGAACACGTATGCAAATGCGATGCACATGATGACATGATATGAGATGCATGACAAAGGCAAAAGCAACCCGAAGACAAAACCCAACAACGAGGAATATCATAACTTAGTGCCGGAAATGGCAAGAGTTGGAATACAAATATGGCAGGTTACATATGGGGCGTTACAACACTCCACCACTACGAAAGGATCTCGTCCCGAGATCTAGGACTGGAAAAACTCCGGATATTCGGAACGGAGGTGGTCCTGGGATTGTTTAGTTCACCATGCCATATGTTCATGCTATTTCCTAGTGATCTGTGCCTCTTTTGAGGATGATCAGTAAGGGAGTTTTGTTAATCTTGTAGTTCTCTATCCATCCATATCTTTGTTTGAAATTATGGAGTACCCTAGCTTGAGTCAATCAAGCTCTACTTTTGCTTCGTTGCGAATCTGGGCAGATCGTCAACTTGTTTGCGATTTGGCCGATGTTATTGTAATTGACCCGTGCATGCTATGCCATTGTTCTTGCCATGTCTAGCTTGTATTTTGTGCCTTATTAAGGGATGTATGCTTGTCTTGCCATGACTTTCACCGTGGTGAGTGCATCGAGCTCGTAAACATGCCTTCGTGAGTTATGTTTCAGCATGTCCCAGTTTTCACTAAGTCTGAAAACTGATTATGTTTTTGCTATGTTCGTGTGCTTATTAGTATATTTTGTGATCCCTTTTGGCTCAAGGTCACTAAGGGACTTTTGTTAAGCTTGTTGAGTAGCTCCATGCCATGTCTTTGTTTGTCATGTTCAGGTCCTGTAGCATGTTGTTTTGTTGCTCCGAAGAGGACTATATGATCTGAAATTCCAGACAAGTGTTAATTTCACTAAGTCTGAGATCTGTTTTACCATTTGCATTTTTGCCATGCTTGTTTGAACCTGTTAGTGGATGAATTGTCCGTAGCTCAGTGCTAGACTTTTGTTAAGCATCTTGTGTGCATCCCTACCAGGTATTTTGATGCCATGTTTGGTGGCTTTAGCATGTTCATCTCATTGCATTTAGATGCCTACTTGCTGTAAATCGCAGACCGGTGTCATTTTTGAATCGCATGCCATTTTCAAACCTTAACTCCGATTCCGGCGTTCTTTATATCGTTTTCAAGAGATTTCATCTCATCTTTCCAGTGGCACCCTTGGAATTCCAATTTGAGGCCAGGTTCATGCTTTTCCTGTCATATCTTGCATTTTGCATCCCACATCGCATCCCGCATAGCATATCATCATTTCATCATATTGCTTGGTCTTGCACGTGGTTGATTGTATCCTTGTTGCTTGTTTGTCTTGTTTGGGTAGAGCCGGGAGACGAGTTCGCTAACGAGGAGCCCGTTGAGTTTGCTTTTGAGGATCCAGTCAACTCTGACAACTGTGCAGGCAAGATGATCATACCCTCGAAATCACTACTATCTTTGCTATGCTAGTTTGCTCGCTCTTTTGCTATGCCACTGCTACGATGCCTACCACTTGCTTGCAAGCCTCCCAAATTGCCATGTTAAACCTCTAACCCACCATTGTCCTAGCAAACCGTTGATTGGCTATGTTATCGCTTTGCTCAGCCCCTCTTATAGCGTTGCTAGTTGCAGGTGAAGATTGGAGGCCGTTCCTTGTTGGAACATCTTTTATTTACTTGTTGGGGTATCATTATATTGCCATGTTATCTTAATGCATCTATATACTTGGTAAAGGGTGGAAGGCTCGGCCTCTCGCCTAGTGTTTTGTTCCACTCTTCCCGCCCTAGTTTCTGTCATATCGGTGTTATGTTCCCGGATTTTGCGTTCCTTACGCGGTTGGGTTATAATGGGAACCCCTTGATAGTTCGCCTTGATTAAAGCTTTTCCAGCAATGCCCAACCTTGGTTTTACCATTCGCCACCTAGCCTCTTTTTCCCTTGGGTTGCTGGAGCCCAAGGGTCATCTTATTTTAACCCCCCCCCGGGCCAGTGCTCCCTCTGAGTGTTGGTCCGAACTGAGCTGCCTGGGGGGCCACCTCGGGGAAACTTGAGGGTTGGTTTTACTCGTAGCTAGTCTCATCTGAGTGTGCCCTGAGAACGAGATATGTGCAGCTCCTATCGGGATTTGTCGGCACATTCGGGCGGTGTTGCTGGTCTTGTTTTAACCTGTCGAAATGTCTTGAGTTACCGAGATACCGAGTCTGATCGGGACGTCTTGGGAGGAGGTCTATTCCTTCGTTGACCGTGAGAGCTTGTCATGGGCTAAGTTGGGACTCCCCTGCAGGGATTGAACTTTCGAAAGTCGTGCTCGCGGTTATGGGCACATGGGAATTTGTTAATGTCCGGTTGTAGATAACTTGAACCTTAATTCAATTAAAATGAATCAACTGAGTGTGTTACCGTGATGGCCTCTTCTCGGCGGAGTCCGGGAAGTGGACACGGTGTTGGAGTAATGTTTGCGCAGGTTGTTCTCTAGCTTCTCGCTCGTGCTTTGCCTCCTCTTCTCGCTCTCTTTTGCGAATAAGTTAGCCACCATACTTGCTAGTCGCTTGCTGCAGCTCCACTCATATTTACCTTGCCATACCTATAAGCTTGAATAGTCTTGATTGCGAGGGTGCGAGATTGCTGAGTCGCTGTGGCTCACAGATTACTATTACACCAGATGCAGGGCCTGATGATTCCGCTCCAGGAGACGCGTATGAGCTCAAGTGGGAGTTCGACGAAGACTCTCAACGATACTGTGTTTCCTTTCCCGACGATCAGTAGTGGTGCACAGTTGGGGGTGATTGGGACCGTGTCGCATGTTGGGTTATTTTCTATTTTGGCGCCGTAGTCGGGCCATGAGTGTTTGGATGATGTAATGTTATTTATGTTCTTGATTGACGTGGCGAGTGTAAGCCAACTATGTTCTCCCCTTTATTATTCATATTACATGGGATGTTGTGAAGATTGCCTAACTTGCGACATATGCCTTCAATGCGATTATGTCTCTAAGTCGTGCCTCGACACGTGGGAGCTATAGTCGCATCGAGGGTGTTACATTCTTTGATAGGGAGAAAATGAGCCACTTTGGTGAGCTTGTCGATGACAACAAAGATAGCATCATTGCCATGCTTGGACTTGGGGAATCCAGTCACTAAGTCCATCTCAATATGATCAAACTTCCATTCTGGAATGGCAAGAGGTTGGAGGAGACCAGCTGGTCGTTGGTGTTCTGCTTTCACTCTTCTGCAGACATCACATTCATTCATGAACTGAGTAATCTCGCGCTTCATTTGTAACACCCTCGATGCGACTATAGCTCCCATGTGTCGAGGCACGACTTAGAGACATAATCGCATTGAAGGCATATGTCGCAAGTTAGGCAATCTTCACAACATCCCATGTAATATAAATAATAAAGGGGAGATAACATAGTTGGCTTACACTCGCCACGTCAATCAAGGTACATAAATAACATTACATCAATCAAACACTCATGGCCCGACTACGGCGCCAAAATAAAAGATAACCCAACAAGAGACACGGTCTCGATCACCCCCAACTGGGCACCACTATTGATCATCAGGAAAGGAAACATAGTATCGTTGAGAGTCCTCGTCGAACTCCCAATTGAGCTCAAGCGCATCACCTGGAGCGGAATCATCAGGCCCTGCATCTGGTGTAATAGTAATCTGTGAGCCACAGCGACTCAGCAATCTCGCACCCTCGCAATCAAGACTATTTAAGCTTAATAGGTAAGGCAAGGTAAATATAAGTGGAGCTGCAGCAAGTGACTAGCATATGTGGTGGCTATCCTGTTCGCAAAAGAGAGCGAGAAGAGGAGGCAATGCGCAAGCAAGAAACTAGAGGACAACCTGCGCAAGCATTACTCCAACACCGTGTTCACTTCCCGGACTCCGCCGAGAAGAGACCATCACGGTAACTCACACTGTTGATTCATTTTAATTAAGTTAAGGTTCAAGTTATCTACAACCGGAGATTAACAAATTCCCATCTGCCCATAACCGTGGGCACGGCTTTCGAAAGTTCAAATCCCTGCAGGGGAGTCCCAACTTAGCCCATGATAGCTCTCATGGTCAACGAAGGAATAGACCTCCTCCCGAAACGTTCCGATCAGACTCGGTATCTCGGTTCTTCAAGACACTTCGACAGGTTAAAACAAGACCAGCAACACCGCACGAATGTGCCGACAAATCCCGATAGGAGCTGCACATATCTTGTTCTTAGGGCACACTCAGATGAGCCAGACGTCAGGTAGGCCATCCCAGAGTTGCCCCTGGTAGCCCCGGACATTGCTCGGTTGGACCAACACTCAGAGGAGCACTGGCCCGGGCGGGTTTAAAATAAGATGACCCTCGGGCTCCAGAAACCCAAGGGAAAAATAGGCTAGGTGGAAAATGGTAAAACCAAGGTTGGGCATTGCTGGAAAAGCTTTAATCAAGGCGAACTATCAAGGGGTTCCCATTATAACCCAACCGCGTAAGGAACGCAAAATCCGGGAACATAACACCGATATGACGGAAACTAGGGCGGCAAGAGTGGAACAAAACACTAGGCGAGAGGCCGAGCCTTCCACCCTTTACCAAGTATATAGATGCATTAAGATAACATGGCAATATAATGATATCCCAACAAGTAAATAAATGTTCCCAACAAGGAACGGCCTCCAATCTTCACCTGCAACTAGCAACGCTATAAGAGGGGCTGAGCAAAGCGGTAACATAGCCAATCAACGGTTTGCTAGGACATGGTGGGTTATAGGTTTGACATGGCAATTTGGGAGGCTTGAAAGAAAGTGGTAGGCATCGTAGCATTGGCATAGCAAAAGAGCGAGCATCTAGCAAAGCAAAGATAGTAGTGATTTCGAGGGTATGATCATCTTGCCTGCAAAGTTGTCAGAGTTGACTGGATCCTCGAAAGCAAACTCAACGGGCTCCTCATTAGCGAACTCGTCTCCCTGATCTAACCAAACAAGACAAACAAGCAAACGGAACACAATCAACCACGTGCAAGGCTCAAACAATATGATGCAAAGATGATATGCTATGCGGGATGCGATGCGGAATGCATATGCAAGATTTGACCAGCGATGCATGAATCTGGCCTCAACTTGGAAATCCAAGTGTGCCACTAGAAATATGAGCTGAAATCGCTTGAAAACAATATAAAGAATGCCAGAATCGGAGTTACGGTTTGGAAATGGCAAGCGATTCAAATATGGCCACGTTCTGTGATTTACAGCAAGTAGCCATCTGAATGCAATGAGATGAACAAGCTACAACACCCAAACATGGCATCAAAATACATAGCAGGGATGCATTCAAGATGTTTAACAAAAGTCTAGCACTGAGCTACGGTCAATTCATCCATTAACAGGTTCAAACAAGCATGGCAAAAATGCATATGACAAACAGATTTCAGACTTAATGAAAATAACACTTGTCTGGAATTTCAGATCAGATAGCACTCTTCGGAGCAACAAAACTATATGCTACAGGATCTGAATATGGCAAAGTAAAGCATGGCATGGAGCTACTCAAAGAGCTTAACAAAAGTCCCTTAGTGACCTTGAGCCAAAAGGGATCAGAAAATACAATTGCAAGCATGTGAACATGGCAAAAACATAATCAGTTCTCAGACTTAGAGAAAACTGGAACATGCTGAAACAGATATCAAGTAGGCATGTTTACGAGCTCGATGCACTCACTACGGAGCAAGTTATGACAAGATAAGCATACATCCATCAAAAATACACAAAATGAAATCTAGACATGGCAAGAACAATAGCATAGCATGCATGGATCAACTACAACATCCCTGGCAAAATCGCTAACAAGTAGACAATCTGCCCAGATTCACGAAGTAGCAAAAGTAGAGCTCGATTGACTCAAGCTAGGGTGCTCCATAATTGCAAACAAAGACATGGATGGATAGATCACTACAAGATTAACAAAACATCCTTACTGATCATCCTCAAAAGAGGCATGGATCACTAGGAAACAACATGAACATAAGGCCATATGAGATAAACAGCTCAAGGACTTAGTAGAAATGCTAAGTCCCTGAAATCAGCATTACCAAGTGCCTCACTTTGCAAGCTCGTACTAGTCACCACACACATCACAAAAATACATGGGTTGCACCTCTGGAAAGATGACAAAACCCTTAACAAAACATATGTAGAGCTCATGGTCATATCATGCACACAATAATCATGGCAAAAATGACAAATATCTAAATGGAGCAGCAGATCTGACAATTATCTCAAGTAGCACTCTTCTAACAGCATTTTGGGCATCAAGATGAACTCAAATGAAAATGATGCAATTTAATGAAATGATGTGATCTCTGAGATGAACATTTTGATATGCTATATGCCCAAAACAGAGTTACGGATGCAAAGTTACGGCACGATGAACAGGGCAACATGAACTAGGGTTTCGGGAGAAAGTCAACCGGATCTGGATCTGGCACTGTAGCGGGTACTGTAGCGGTACTGTAGTAGTCGGGCTCGAGGTCGCCGGAAATGGAGGTCGCGGTGGCCGGAGACGCTTCGGAGCTCACTGGACTTCGCGGATCCGGCCGAAGGAGCGGGGACTTGAGGCCGCCGGAGCTGGTAGCGGTGAGGAGGCACGCTCGTCCGCGGTCGCCGGCGCGGCTTGGCGGCGCGGGACACCGGACGGCGAGGGGCGCAGCTGGCCGGCGAAGCACCGGCGAGGTGGCGGGGCGGAGCAGGCGACGGTGTCGGGGAAGGAGAAGGCGGCTCGGTGCGGGGACGTGGCTCGGTCGATGGGCTCGGAGGGCCCCGCCTGGGCTGACCCGGGCCGGCAGCGGGTGCGGCGAAGTGGGCACTGCGGGGAACATGTGGCGGCGCCCTATTGGTCGGCGGCGGTGGGCGGACGCGTCCGGTTGCGGCCGGACGTGTCCGATGGCGGCGGAGCTGAGATTTTTAGGGTTTGGACAGAGGAGATCCGGGATTTGGAATAGGGGGGTCTATAAATAGGCATAGGAGGAGCTAGGAGAGTCCAAAAGAGGTGCGGTTTACGGCCACGCGATCGTGATCGAACGCTCTAGATGATGGAGCAGGTTTTGGTGGGTTTTGGGCCAAATTGGAGGGGTGTTTGGCTGCAACACACACGAGGCCTTTTCGGTCCCTCGGTTAACCGTTGGAGTATCAAACGAAGTGCAAATGGTACGAAACTTGACAGGCGGTCTACCGGTAGTAAACCAAGGCCGCTTGGAAAGTCTCGGTCCAATCTGGAAATGTTTAATCCCCACACACGAAAGAAAGGTAGAAGTGACCACCGGAGGAGAACGAAGCGCCGGAATGCAAAACGGACAACGGGGAAAATGCTCGGATGCATGAGATGAACACGTATGCAAATGCACTGCACATGATGACATAATATGAGATGCATGACAACGATAACAACACATGGAGACAAAGACCCGAACCCGAGAAAATAAAATAACTTAATGCCGGAAACGGCAAGAGTTGGAATACATATTGGGTAAATCACATCTGGGGTGTTACAACACTCCACCACTACAAAAGGATCTCGTCCCGAGATCTAGGACTGGAAGAACGCGGGTATTCAGAACGGAGGTGATCCTCGCGTTCCTAGGTAGCTTCACGGTCGGAATGGTGTGACCACTTGACTTTGAGGAATTTGATTGACTTGTTGCGAGTCTTGCGTTCACTCTTCAAGAATAGCAACTGGGTGCTCACGATAGGAGAGATCTTCTTGGAGCTCAATGTCCTCGAAGTTGATGGTGCGGTCAGGAGTCTTGAAGCACTTTCGGAGCTGAGAGACATGGAACACATCATGAACATTTGCAAAGTTTGAAGGAAGCTCGAGTTGATAAGCGATATCGCCTCTCTTGCTAACAATCTTGAAAGGTCCCACGTATCTAGGGGCAAGCTTCCCTTTGATACCGAAGCGACGAGTACCTTTCATTGGAGAGACGCGGAGGTAAACATGATCTCCGATCTCAAAAGCGAAATCACGGTGCTTACTATCATAGTAGCTCTTCTGGCGGGATTGGGCTACTTTGAGGTTATCTCGAATGACTTTGCACATTTCCTCTGCCTCTGTGATTAAGTCATTTTCGAGAAGCTGACGTTCCCCGGTTTCAGACCAGTTGAGAGGGGTACGGCACTTCCTGCCATACAGAATTTCAAATGGGGCCTTGCCCGAACTTGCTTGAAAATTGTTGTTGTAGGAGAATTCAGCATATGGAAGACAATCCTCCACTTCATGCCAAAGGAGATCACACAAGCCCTGAGCATATCTTCAAGAATCTGATTGACACGCTCGACTTGACTGCTAGTTTGAGGATGGAAAGTTGTGCTGAAGCGGATGTTGGTGCCCATGGCCTTCTGAAAAGAATCCCAAAACTTGGAGATAAAGATGTTGCCACGGTCTGAAGAGATCACTTGTGGAATACCATGTAGAGAGACAATACGAGAGGTATAGAGTTCCGCCAATTGAGCTGCAGTGATTGACTCTTTGATAGGCAGAAAGTGAGCCACTTTAGTGAGTTTGTCGATGACAACGAATATAGCATCATTGCCACGCTTGGACTTTGGAAACCCAGTCACGAAGTCCATCTCAATCTAGTCAAACTTCCATTCTGGAATGGCAAGAGGTTGGAGGAGACCCGCTGGCCTTTGGTGTTCTGCCTTCACTCTTCTGCAGACATCACACTCATTCCCGAACTGAGCGATCTCGCGCTTCATTCGAGTCCACCAATAAGCCTGCTTGAGGTCCTGATACATCTTCGTGCTCCCAGGGTGGATGGAGAGGAGAGAATTGTGAGCCTCGTTCATGATCACTTTACGGAGGTCACCTTTGGGCACGACAATACGATCCTCGAAGAAGAGAGTATCCTTGTCATCAAGGCGGTAGCACTTGTACTTGGGTTGACTCTTGGCAATCCCAATCTTCACCTTTTTCACCATAGCATCAAGAAGCTGAGCTTGGCGAATCTGGTCTTCCAAGGTAGGAGAGACTTGAAGGTTGGCGAGGAAACCTTGAGGAACAACTTGCAGATTAAGTCTTCAGAAAACTTCACAAAGCTCGGGTTGATAAGGCTTGAGAATAAGACTGTTGCAATAAGCCTTCCTGCTCAATGCGTCAGCAATCACATTGGCCTTGCCTGGAGTATACTCGATACTCAGATTATACTCTTGAATCATTTCGACCCATCGAGTTTGCCTGAGGTTGAGATTAGGCTGGGTGAAGATGTACTTGAGACTCTTGTGGTCAGTGAAAATGTCCACTTTTCTTCCCAATAAGAGATGTCTCCAAGTCAAAAGAGCATGCACAACTGCCGCCAACTCGAGATCATGAGTGGGGTAGTTCTTCTCATTGGGCTTCAACTGGCGAGAGGTATAAGCAACAACTTTCTTCTCTTGCATCAACACTGTGCCAAGATCTTGGAGAGAGGCATCACAAAAGACCTCGTATGGCTTGGATTTATCAGGCGGAGTCAGAACTGGAGCAGTGATCAATTTCTCTTTCAAAGTGTTGAAAGCAATGTCACACTCCGGAGACCAAACGTACTTGACGTGCTTCTGGAGAAGATTTGAGAGAGGCTTCGCGATCTTAGAAAAGTTTTCAACGAATCTTTGACAGTAGCTTGCGAGACCGAGGAAGCTACGGAGTTGCTTCACGTTCTGAGGAGGTTCCCAATTCACAATTGCAGACACCTTCTCAGGATTCACCGCAATGCCCTTGGCAGAGATGATATGACCAAGATAAAGAACCTCATCGAGCCAAAATTCGCACTTGGAGAACTTGGCATAGAACTTGTGTTCCCTCAACTTATCGAGTACCAAACGCAAGTGCTTGGCATGATCTTCCTTGTTCTTCGAGAAAACCAGAATGTCGTCGAGATAGACCAAAACGAAGTCATTGGTGTAGGCGTTGAAGATGAAGTTCATCATGCGAGAGAACGTCGGAGGAGCGTTGGCGAGGCCAAAAGACATGACAGTGTATTCATAGGACCCATAGCTTGTCCTGAAAGCCGTCTTGGGAATATCTTGCTCACGGATTCGAATCTGATGATAACCCATACGGAGATCAAGCTTGGAGAATACTTGGGCACCTTTGAGTTGTTCGAACAGTTCATTGATGTTGGGAAGTGGGTATTTGTTCTTGATGGTCTTCTTGTTCAATGGACGGTAATCAACACAAAGTCGGTCCGTTCCATCCTTCTTCTCCATAAAAAGAACACCACAACCCCACGGAGAAGAACTAGGTCGGATGAGACCCATTCTTTCTTGAATATCGAGTTGCTTCTTCAGCTCCTTCAACTCTTCAGGTCCGAGCTTGTAAGGACGCTTACACATAGGTTCCGTGCCAGGCTCAAGATCGATGACGAATTCAACTGGCCGGTGCGGAGGCATTCCTGGAAGCTCTTCTGGAAAGACGTCTTGATATTCGCAAACGACTGGAATTTGCGAGATAGCATCCAGTTCACCCTTCTCATTGAGAGAAAACAGACGGATGGTATCATCACGAGCGGCAAAGATAATTACATCCTCAGACGAATGAGTCAATTGAATCTGCCTGGCTGCACAATCAAGATGCGCCTTGTGCTTAGAAAGCCAATCCATCCCGAGAATAAGATCAATATCCGAGTTACCAAGAACCACCGGAGAAGAGAGAAACTTGTAATCGCCCAACGTGATAGTAACATCCGGGGCCATAGCGCTTGCATTCATGAATTTACCCAGAGAAACAACAGATAACTATCTAGGCAAATCTTGTAAAGGCAACTCATGCTTAGAAACAAATGGTCTCGAGATGAAACAATGCGATGCACCAGTGTCAAAAAGAACTTTGGCAGGAATATCGTTAACAGGAAGGTTACCCATGATGACATCCGACGAATCCTCTGCCTGAGCTGCGTTCATCAAGTTGACCTTGGCGGACTTGGTGTTATGCTTGACGATAGCTGTACTTGCCGATCTGACAGGAGGAGGAGGAGGAGGAGGAGGAGGAGGAAGACGCCTCTGGTTGAGACACTTGTTGTCACTTGTTGCACGTGACCTCTCAAAAGCGGGCGGTGGTACGGAGCACTCGATCTTGGAGCTTGAGACGAAGTCTTGTTCTGAAAGCCAGGGTTGGGTGGGTGGGAAGATCCACTGCCACCTTTGCTCTTCTGCTGATACGGCTGACGGAACGGAGGAGGAGGAAGTCAATACTTCTGCTGCTTGGCCACTTGAGTCGAGGAAGAAGGAGTAGCATCTCTGACTCGCTTCTTGGAAGCATCACACCTCAGTTGAGCGGCCTCTTGCTTCAATGCCATGTTGTAGAACTCATCGTACCTCAAGGGCTCAAAGAGAACAAGAGCTAGCTGGATTTCTTCTCTCAGACCACCCCTGAACTGGTATATCATGCTCTTCTCATCAGGGACGTCCTGCTTGGCAAAGCGGGCGAGCTTCTGGAACAACTTGTTGTAGTCATAGACAGACAAAGAGCCTTGCTTCAGGTTGCGGAATTCCTCACGCTTGCTTTCAACCACGCTCTCAGGGATATGGTGAGATCTGAAATCTTGACGGAATTCATCCCAAGTTATCACACGTCCACCTCTGGAATCCTTGTACTGCTGGAACCATTTTGCAGCTTGATCTTTGAGTTGGAAGGAAGCGAACTTGACAAAGTCCTCATGCCTGACGTTACTGCACTTGAAATGCTTGCACAGATCCACGAGCCAATCTTCAGCATCGGTTGCCTCAACACAATTGCTGGAAGTCTTTGGCCCATTAGCAAGGAACTGGTTGAGTGTAGCAAAGTGATTCTGATTGTTGCCTTGGTTCCCTTGGTTGCCTTGATTGCGCTCTTGAAGAATTTGCATGATCAACTGTGTGTTTGCATTGGTTGCGGCCATCACAGCTTGCCATGCCTCCGGAGGAGGTGGAGGTGGTGGTGGATCTTGATTCTGATTCTGATTGGTGCTCTTAGCGGGAGCCATCCTGAAGAGGTTGACCACCATTAGCACATAGACAGATAAATGAAGCTGAATCCAACGGAATGAAAATTGCAACATAAAGTCTTCACATCCGAACAAAATGAACGAATGCATTCCTCTTGAGATGGTCACATATCCATAAATTGAGAAGCCACGTAGAATATAGGTAGAGAAATAAATCAACAAGGTACGGATCAAGAACGAATAATCGGTAAGAAATCCCAATCTCAAACCAATATTCGTGGAAGAAGAACTAGAGCTACTAGAATTCCCACCTATGAAACTCCCGAACCTTTCCGGTTATGCAATCAGGTGTTGGGGATAGAGGGGAAGCATAATATCTCACCCAAACTAGCAAATCCTACATCTAGTTGTATCCATCCTTCAACACATAACTGAGAAAAACTTCAGAAACCATCTACCTCAACCTTCGAAAAGCATCCGTTATACCAAGTTATGGCGATACTCCCGAACTCCCGCCCCAGTACTGGGTGGCGTCAAGGTTATCTCACCAACGAACTGCATAAAAGAGATTTTCGATGTCGGCGTACTAGACTCAGGTATTCCAGAACTGCAACGATAAAATTATGACGACAACACCTCAGAGCTCAACTCCCCGGGACACTTCCACAAAACCCCTGACAGGAGGCACCAAGACAATGTTCTCGTCATAAAACCATCGGAACGATTCCAAGATACCCGCGTGATCCTAAAAAAATTTAGTGAAATTTGAGAAGAGAAGAGTCAAAACTCTATGTCAGGATGCCTTACCAGAGCAATGAGGAGACTGGGAAGTAAAAAGAATTCCTAAACTCTCCGATATATAATTCCTAAATGACTCAAAACATTTTTCTAGACACAACTCGGCCGCTAAAATGATCAAGCAATGGGGCTCCTAAGGTCAGGGAAGGCTCTGATTAACAACTTGTAACACCCTCGATGCGACTATAGCTCCCACGTGTCGAGGCACGACTTAGAGACATAATCGCATTGAAGGCATATGTCGCAAGTTAGGCAATCTTCACAACATCCCATGTAATATAAATAATAAAGGGGAGATAACATAGTTGGCTTACACTCGCCACGTCAATCAAGGTACATAAATAACATTACATCAATCAAACACTCATGGCCCGACTACGGCGCCAAAATAAAAGATAACCCAACAAGCGACACGGTCCCGATCACCCCCAACTGGGCACCACTACTGATCATCAGGAAAGGAAACATAGTATCGTTGAGAGTCCTCGTCGAACTCCCACTTGAGCTCAAGCGCGTCACCTGGAGCGGAATCATCAGGCCCTGCATCTGGTGTAATAGTAATCTGTGAGCCACAGGGACTCAGCAATCTCACACCCTCGCGATCAAGACTATTTAAGCTTAATAGGTAAGGCAAGGTAAATATAAGTGGAGCTGCAGCAAGTGACTAGCATATGTGGTGGCTATCCTGTTCACAAAAGAGAGCTAGAAGAGGAGGCAAGGCGCGATCGAGAAACTAGAGGACAACCTGCGCAAGCATTACTCCAACACCGTGTTCACTTCCCGGACTCCGCCGAGAAGAGACCATCACGGTAACTCACACTGTTGATTCATTTTAATTAAGTTAAGGTTCAAGTTATCTACAACCGGACATTAACAAATTCCCATCTGCCCATAACCGCGGGCACGGCTTTCGAAAGTTCAAATCCCTGCAGGGGAGTCCCAACTTAGCCCATGACAAGCTCTCACGGTCAACGAAGGAATAGACCTCCTCCCGAGACGTTCCGATCAGACTCGGTATCTCGGTTCTTCAAGACACTTCGACAGGTTAAAACAAGACCAGCAACACCGCCCGAATGTGCCGACAAATCCCGATAGGAGCTGCACATATCTCGTTCTTAGGGCACACTCAGATGAGCCAGACGTCGGGTAGGCCAGCCCAGAGTTGCTCCCGGGTGCGCATGAGTGAGGACAAAGTGTGCAGAAAAGACTAGTATTGATCTGTGGGGCCAGTCTAGTTCCCGCCAGGAGTAACGACCACCGGCGGGTGTGTCCGGGGCGTTACATCATTCGAGTCCACCAATACGACTGCTTGAGGTCATGGTACATCTTTGTACTTCCAGGGTGAATAGAGAGGAGTGAATTGTGAGCCTTGTTCATAATGACTTTATGAAGGTCACCTTTAGGAACAAGAATGCGATCCTCGAAGAATAGAGTATCCTTGTCATCAAGGCGATAGCACTTGTACTTGGGTTGACTCTTGGCAATCCCAATCTTCACCTTCTTCACCATAGCATCAAGAAGTTGAGACTCACGAATCTGATCTTCCAAAGTAGGAGAGACTTGGAGGTTGGCAAGGAATCCTTTTGCGGAAAGCTTCACAAAGCTCTGGTTGGTAGGGCTTGAGAATCAAACTGTTGGAGTAAGCCTTTCTGCTCAATGCGTCAGCAATTACATTGGCCTTGCCTGGAGTATATTCGATACTCGGATTATACTCTTGAATCATTTCGACCCAACGAGTCTGCCTGAGGTTGAGGTTGGCCTGAGTGAAGATGTACTTGAGGCTCTTATGATCAGTGAAGATGTCCACTTTTCTTCCCAACAAGAGATGTCTCCATGTTAAAAGAGCATGGACAACTGTCGCCAACTCGAGGTCATGAGTGGGGTAGTTCCTTTCATTGGGCTTCAACTGGCGATAGGTATAGGCCACAACTTTCTTCTCTTGCATCAATACTGCACCGAGGCCTTGAAGGGAAGCATCACAGAAAACCTCGAACGGTTTGGATTCATCAGGAGGAGTCAGAACTGGAGCAGTGACTAACTTCTCTTTGAGGGTGTTGAAAGCGATGTCACATTCAGGCGACCAGACATACTTCACATGCTTCTGGAGAAGGTTGGAAAGAGGCTTCGCGATCTCAGAGAAGTTCTCAACAAACCTACGACAATAGCTTGCGACCCCAAGGAAGTTGCGGAGTTGCTTCACGTTCTGAGGTGGTTCCCAATTCACAATTGCAGACACCTTCTCATGATTAACAGCTATGCCCTTGGCGGAGATGATATGCCCAAGGTAGAGAACCTCATCGAGCCAAAACTCGCACTTTGAAAACTTCGCATAGAACTGATGTTCTCTGAATCCAGCACCAATCTCAAGTGCTTGGCATGATCCTCCTTGTTCTTGGAAAAGACCAGAATGTTATCGAGGTAGACCAAGACGAAGTCATTTGTTTAGGCATTGAAGATGAAGTTCATCATGTGAGAGAATGTTGGAGGTGCATTGACGAGGCCGAAAGACATGACAGTGTATTCATATGAACCATAGCTTGTTCTGAATGTTGTCTTGGGGATATCTTCTTCACGAATACGAATCTGATGATAGCCCATACGGAGGTCAAGCTTGGAGAATACTTGAGCACCTTTGAGTTGTTCGAAAAGCTCATTGATGTTGGGAAGTGGGTACTTGTTCTTTATGGTCTTCTTGTTCAATGGACAGTAGTCGACACAAAGTCGGTCCATTCCATCCTTATTCTTGACAAAAAGAACACCACAACCCCATGGAGAAGAACTTGGTTGGATGACACCCATATGCTCTTGAATATCGAGTTGTTTCTTCAGCTCCTTCAACTCTTCAGGTCCAAGCTTGTAAGGACGTTTGCAAACAGGTTCCGTGCCAGGCTCAAGGTCGATGACGAATTCAACTGGCCGGTGCGGAGGCATTCCTGGAAGCTCTTCTGGAAAGACGTCTTGATATTCGCAAACGACTGGAATCTGAGATATGGCATCCAACTCGCCCTTCTCGTTGAGAGAAAACAGACGAATGGTATTATCACGAGCGGAAAAGACGAATACATCCTCAGACGAATGTGTCAATTGAATCTGTCTGGCAGCACAATCAAGCTGAGCCTTGTGCTTAGAAAGCCAGTCCATTCTAAGAATAAGATCAATATCCGAGTTACCAAGGACCATTGGAGAAGCCAGAAACTTGAAGTCGCCTATCATGATAGAAACATCCGGAACCATCACGCTAGAACTCAAACGCTTAGCCGGAGAAACAACTTGCAATGCTTTAGGTAATGCCTTAGTGCCAAAGTTGTGCTCCGATGCAAATGGGAATGACATGAAAGAATGTGATGCACCAGAGTCAAAAAGAACTTTTGCAGGAATATCGTTAACAGGAAGGTTACCCATGATCACATCGGACGAGTCCTCTGCCTGAGCTGCGTTCATCATGTTGACCTTGGCATGCTTGGGATTATGCTTGACCACTGCGGTGCTGGCAGATCTCACAGGAGGAGGAGGAGGAAGACGCCTCTGATTGAAGCATTTGTTGGCATAGTGACCCTTCTGCTGACACTTGTTGCACGTGACCTCTGAAAGCGGACGGTGATACGGAGCACTTGATCTTGGAGCATGAGACGAAGTCTTGTTCTGAAAGCCTGGGTTGGGTGGATGGGAAGATCCATTGCCACCTTTGCTCTTCTGCTGATAAGGCTGACGGAATGGAGGAGGAGGCAACCAATAATTTTGCTGCTTAGTTACCACTTGAGTTGAGGAAGAAGGAGTTGCATCCCTGACTCGTTTCTTGGAAGCATTGCACTTGAGCTGAGCAGTCTCTTGTTTCAGTGCCATATTGTAGAACTCATCGTACTTCTTCGGCTCAAAAAGCACAAGATCTAGTTGTAGATCTTCTCTGAGGCCACCCCTGAACTGATAAATCATGCTCTTCTCATCAGGGATGTCTTGCTTGGCAAATCGAGCGAGCTTCTGGAACATGATGTTATACTGGTAAACAGACAAGCTGCCTTGCTTCAGATTGCGGAACTCCTCACGCTTGCTCTCAACAACACTCTGATGAATGTGGTGAGCTTTGAAGTCTTGGCGGAATTCATCCCAGGTAATCACACGACCTCCTCTGGAATCTTTGTATTGCTGATACCACTCTGTAGCTTGGTCTTTGAGTTGGAACGAAGCAAACTTGACAAAGTCCTCTGGCCTGACGTTGCTGCACTCGAAATTCTTGCAGTATCTACGAACCAATCATCAGCGTCTGTTGCCTCGACACAGTTACTGAAGGTCTTTGGCTGGTTTGCGAGGAACTAGTTGAGTGTAGCAAACTGATTCTGATTGTTGCCATGGCCTTGATTTCCTTGGTTGTGCTCTTGCAAGAGTTGCATAAGCATCTGCATGTTGGCATTGGTAGCGGCCATCACAGCTTGCCATGCCTCCGGAGGTGGAGGTGGTGGCGGCGGTTCAGGATTCTGAAGCGTTGGAGGAGCCATCCTGAAGAGGGTGACATCCGTTAGCATCTTGGCAGATATATGATCAAGCTGAATCAATGGATTGAAATTGCAACATATAGTCTTAACATCTGAACAAGAATGAACGAATGCAATCCAAATTAAATGGTGTCACTTCCATAAATTGATAAGCCACTTAGATAGAGGTAGATGAATAAAACAAGGTACGGACATGAACAAATACTTGGTGAGGATTACCCAATCACAAACCAAATATTCGCGGAAGAAATACTAGAGCTACATGAATTCCCACCTATGAAACTCCCAAAATTTTCCCGGTTATGCAATCAGGTGTTGGGGATACAGGGGAAGCATAATATCTCACCCAAAGCTAGCAAATCCTACATCCAGCTGTATCCATCCTTCAACACATAACCAAGAAACCTTCGGAAATCATTTACCTCAACCTTCGAAAAGCATCCGTTATACGAGTTATGGCAATACTCCCGAACTCCCGCCCCAGTACTGGGTGGCGTCGAGGTTATCTCACCAACAACTGCATAAAAGAGATTTTCTATGTCGGCGAAACTCAGGTATTCCAGAACTGCAATGATAAAATTGTGACGACAAAACCTCGGAGCTCAACTCCACGGGACACTGCCACAACCCCTAAATGTCAGGAGGCACCAAGAACAATGTTCTCGTCACAAAACCATCGAAACGATTCCAAGATACCCGCGTGATCCTAAAAAAATTAGTGAAATTTGAGAAGAGAAGAGTCAAAACTCTAAGTCAGGTTGCCTCACCAGAGCGATGAAGGGACTGTGGAGTAAAAAGAATCCTACTCTCCGACATATAAAATCCTATAAGACTCAAAACATTTTTCTAGACTCAACAACGCCAACGATTCGATCAAGCAGGGGGCTCCTAAGTCGGGGAAGGCTCTGATTACCAACTTGTAACACCCACGATGCGGCTATATCTCCCACGTGTCAGAGCACGACTTAGAGGCATAACCGCACTATAGGCAATGTCGCAAGAGGGGTAGTATTTACACATCCCATGTACTGAATAAGGAAACAGGTACATAGTTGGCTTACAATCGCCACATCACACAATAGCAGGTTCAAACAAGCATGGCAAAAGTGCAAAAGATATCAGGTTACAGACTTAGTGAAAATAACATGTCAGGAATTAACATCAGGAAGCAATGTTTAGAGCAAGATAACAACATGCTACAGGAACATATCATGGAAAAGCAAGGCATGGCATGAAGCTACTCAAAGCATACAACAAAAGTCCCTTACTGACCATAAGCCAAAAGGGATCAGAAAATACAATGGCAACCATGTGAACATAGCAAGTTTCGTTAACAGATTTAGACTTAGTAGAAAACTGGAACATGGCAAAACAGATTCACATAGGCATGTTTACGACCTCGATGCACTCACCACAAGGCATTGCATGACAAACTAAGCATACACCCAGCAAGTAGACATGGTATAGAAGCTAAACATGGCAATAACAACCTCATAGCATGCACGGATCAACTACAACAACCTCGGCAAAATTGCTTAACACGTAAACAATCTGCCAGGAACATTTTATAGCAAAAGTAGAGCAAGATTGAGTCATGCTAGGGTGCTCCATAATTGCAAACAAAGACATGGATGGATAGAGCACAACCATATCTCAAAATGATCCTTACTGAACATGCTCAAAAGAGGCATGGATCAGTCTGTAGCAACAAGAATACATGGCATAAAAATATTAACAGGGCAAAGACTTAGAAGATTTCTAAGTCCCTGAAAACAGCAACATCACGAGAGCTACTTTGCATGCTTGTGCTAGTCACCACAAAGATCACAAAAATACATGGCATACACCCATGTAAAGATGGCATGGCATACTTCAAAACACATGTAGGGCTCAAGATCATAGGAGGCACACATTAATCATGGCAAAAATGACAAAAGTCCAAACTCTGCTAAGAATCTGAAACTAACATTGCATAGCACTCTTGCAACAGCATTTAGGGCATCAAGATGAACTCAAATGAACATGGTGCAATGGAATGAAATGAAGTACACGTCGAGACGAACAATTTGATATGCTACACGCCCAAAACTGAGCCACGGATGCAAAGTTATGATGCGATGAAAAATGCTAAAAATTACTGGGACTTAGAGAAGAAATTAGGTCAACCCTCAAGTTTTCAGATCTGGATTGGCACGGTCTCTGAGGTTCGTCGGAGGGGGCTCGCCGGAGTACTGTAGACGGCCGGAGAGGAGCGTACTTGCCAGATCCGGCGATGAGGGGCTCGTCGGTGGCCGGAGTCGACGAGGCCGGCGACGAGGCGCACGAGATGGGGCGGCGGCGAGGCGAGGTCGGGTGGCGGCGAGGCAATGCGGTGGCACCGGCGCGTGGCGAGGTGCATGTGGCAGTGGGGTAGCGAGGCCGACGCCGGCGAGGAGGAGACGGGCGGCGCGGCGATGCGGGCGGCGGGCTGAAGCGGGCGGCGGCGCGCGCGCGGGCCCGTGGGGGGCTGCCCTGGGCCTGGCGGGCCGGTGATGTGGGGCGCGCGGGCGGGCGAATGGCGAGGCGACACGTGGTAGCGGCGGCGGCGGGATTCTGTCCAGCGGCGGGCAGACGCGTCCGGCCGCGCGAAGGGAGCGGGGGCTAGGGTTAGGGTTGGAGTGGATCCGGGATTTTCGGGGGGAGATGCCTTTTTATAGGTAGAGGGAGCTAGGAGGCTCCAAATTGAGCACGGTTTGCGGCCACGCAATCGTGATCGAACGACCGAGATGATGGAGGGGGTTTAGGTGGGTTTTGGGCCACTTTGGAGAGGTGTTGGGCTGCAACACACACGAGGCCTTTACGGTTCCTCGGTTAACCGTTGGAGTATCAAACGAAGTCCAAATGGCACGAAACTTGACAGGCGGTCTACCGGTAGTAACCCAAGGCCGCTTGGCAAGTCTCGGTCCAATCTGAAAAACGTTTAACACCCACACACGAAAAGAGGTAAACGGGGACACCGGAGGACATAGGAGCGCCGGAATGCAAAACGGACAACGGGGAAAATGCTCGGATGCATGAGACGAACACGTATGCAAATGCGATGCACATGATGACATGATATGAGATGCATCACAAAGGAAAAAAGCAACCCGAAGACAAAACCCAACAACGAGGAGTACCATTACTTAGTGCCGGAAATGGCAAGAGTTGGAATACAAATATGGCAGGTTACATATGGGGCGTTACATGTTCCAGGAGTTGAAGTTAATATTTCAAGAAAATGCCCGGATTGAGAGATATGAAGTCTCCAATAAGTTCTACAGCTGCAAAATGGAGGAGAATAGTTCTATCAGTGAACATATACTCAGAATGTCTGGGTACCACAACCACTTGACTCAGCTGGGAGTTAATCTTCCTGATGATAGTGTCATTGACAGAGTTCTTCAATCACTGCCACCAAGCTACAAGAGCTTCGTGATGAACTATAATATACAAGGGATGGATAAGACTATTCCCGAGCTCTTCGCAATGCTAAAGGCTGCGGAGGTAGAAATCAAGAAGGAGCATCAAGTGTTGATGGTCAACAAGACCACTAGTTTCAAGAAAAAGGGTAAAGGGAAGAAGGGGAACTTCAAGAAGAACAGCAAGCTAGGTGCTGCTCAAGTGAAGAAACCCAAGTCTGGAGCTAAGCCTGAAACTAAGTGCTTCTACTGCAAAGGGACTGGTCACTGGAAGCAGAAATGCCCCAAGTATTTGATGGAGAAGAAGGATGGCAAAGTGAAAGGTATATTTGATATACATGTTATTGATGTGTACCTTACTAATGCTCGCAGTAGCACCTGGGTATTTGATACTAGTTCTGTTGCTAAAATTTGCAACTCGAAACTGGGGCTATGGATTAAGCGAAGATTGGCTAAGGACGAGGTGACGATGCGCGTGGGAAATGGTTCCATAGTCAATGTGATCGCCGTCAGCATGCTACCTCTACATCTACCTTCGGGATTAGTTTTAGACTTAAATAATTGTTATATGGTGCCAGCGTTGAGCATGAACATTATATCTGGATCTTGTTTGATGCGAGACGGTTATTCATTTAAATCAGAGAATAATGGTTGTTCTATTTATATGAGTAATATCTTTTATGGTCATGCACCCTTGATAAGTGGTCTATTTTTACTAAATCCTGATAGTAGTGATACACATGTTCATAGTATTGATGCCAAAAGATGCAGAGTTGATAATGATAGTGCAACTTACTTGTGGCACTGCCATTTGGGTCATATTGGTGTAAAGCGCATGAAGAAACTCCATTCCGGTGGACTTCTGGAATCACTTGATTATGAATCACTTGGTACATGAGAACCATGCCTGATGGGCAAGATGACTAAAACTCCGTTCTCCGGAACAATGGAGCGAGCAATAGAGTTATTGGAAATCATACATACTGATGTATGTGGTCCAACGAACATTGAGGCTCGCGGCAGATATCGTTATTTTCTCACCTTCACAGATGATTTGAGAAGATATGGGTATATCTACTTAATGAAACATAAGTCTGAAACATTTGAAAAGTTCAAAGAATTTCATAGTGAAGTGGAAAATCATCGTAACAAGAAAATAAAGTTTCTACGATTTGATCATGGAGGAGAATATTTGAGTTACGAGTTTGGTCTTCATTTGAAACAATGCGGAATAGTTTCGCAACTCACGCCACCCGGAACACTACATCGTAATGGTGTGCCCGAATGTCGTAATCGTACTTTACTAGATATGGTGCGATCTATGATGTCTCTTAGTGATTTACCGCTATCATTTTGGGGTTATGCTTTAGAGACAGCTGCATTCACTTTAAATAGGGCACCATCTGAATCCGTTAAGACGACACCTTATGAACTGTGGTTTGGCAAGAAACCCAAGTTGTCGTTTCTTAAAGTTTGGGGCTGCGATGCTTATGTGAAAAAGCTTCAACCTGATAAGCTTGAACCCAAATCAGAGAAATGTGTCTTCATAGGATACCCAAAGGAGACTGTTGGGTACACCTTCTATCACAGATCCAAAGGCAAGATATTCGTTGCTAAGAATGGATCCTTTCTAGAGAAGGAGTTTCTCTCGAAAGAAGTGAGTGGGAGGAAAGTAGAACTTGATGAGGTAATTGTACCTGCTCCCTTATTGGAAAGTAGTTCATCACTGAATTCAGTTCCAGTGATTCCTACACCAGTAAGTGAGGAAGCTAATGTTGGGGAACGTAGTAATTTCAAAAAAAATCCTACGCACACGCAAGATCATGGTGATGCATAGCAACGAGAGGGGAGAGTGTGTCCACGTACCCTCGTAGACCGAAAGTGGAAGTGTTAGCACAACGCGGTTGATGTAGTCGTATGTCTTCACGACCCGACCGATCAAGTACCGAACGCACGGCACCTCCGAGTTCTGCACACGTTCAACTCGATGGCGTCCCTTGAACTCCGATCCAGCCGAGCTTTGAGGGAGAGTTCCATCAGCACGACGGCGTGGTGATGATGTTGATGTTCTACCGTCGCAGGGCTTCGCCTAAGCACCGCTACAATATTATCGAGGTGGACTATGGTGGAGAGGGGCACCGCACACGGCTAAAAGATCCAAGAGATCAATTGTTGTGTCTATGGGGTGCCCCTCTCCTCCGTATATAAAGGGGGAGGAGAGGGCCGGCCAAGGGGAGGAGGCGCGCCCAAGGGGGAGTCCTACTCCCACCGGGAGTAGGACTCCTCCTTTTCCTATTTGGAGAGGGAGAGCGAAGGAAGAGGAAGGAGGGAGGAAGGAAAGGGGGGAGTCCCCCTCCCAATTCGGATTGGGCTTGGGGGGCGCACCCCCTCCCTTGATCCTTTCCACTAAAGCCCATTAAGGCCCATATACCTCCCAGGGGGTTCCAATAACCTCCTGGTGCTCCGGTATTATCCCGATCTCACACGGAACCATTCTGGTATCCAAATATAGTCGTCCAATATCGATCTTTACGTCTCGACCATTTCGAGACTCCTCGTCATGTCCGTGATCTCATCTGGGACTCCTAACTACCTTCGGTACATCAAAACACATAAACTCATAATATAACCGTCATCGAACTTTAAGCGTGCAGACCCTACGGGTTTGAGAACTATGTAGACATGACCGAGACACGTCTCCGGTCAATAACCAATAGCAGAACCTGGATTCTCATATTGGCTCCTACATATTCTACGAAGATCTTTATCGGTCAAACCGCATAACAACATATGTTGTTCCCTTTGTCATCGGTATGTTACTTGCCCGAGATTCGATCGTCGGTATCTCAATACCTGGTTCAATCTCGTTACCAGCAAGTCTCTTTACTCATTCCGTAATACATCATCCCGCAACTAACTCATTAGTTGCAATGCTTGCAAGGCTTAAGTGATGTGTATTACCGAGTGGGCCCAGAGATACCTCTCCGACAATCGGAGTGACAAATCCTAATCTCGAAATACGCCAACCCAACAAGTACCTTCGGAGACACCTGTAGAGCACCTTTATAATCACCCAGTTACTTTTGACGTTTGGTAGCACACAAAGTGTTCCTCCGATAAACGGGAGTTCCATAATCTCATAGTCATAGGAACATGTATAAGTCATGAAGAAAGCAATAGCAACATACTAAACGATCAAGTGCTAAGCTAACGGAATGGGTCAAGTCAATCACATCATTCTCCTAATGATGTGACCCCGTTAATCAAATGACAACTCTTTGTCTATGGCTAGGAAACATAACCATCTTTGATCAACGAGCTAGTCAAGTAGAGGCATACTAGTGACACTCTGTTTGTCTATGTATTCACACATGTATCATGTTTTCGGTTAATACAATTCTAGCATGAATAATAAAATTTAATCATGATATAAGGAAATAAATAATAACTTTATTATTGCCTCTAGGGAATATTTCCTTCAGCTAATGATAATGATCATGAAACTTCTAATCAAGTTACTACCGAACCTCGTAGGTCAACCAGAGTAAGATCTGCACCAGAGTGGTATGGTAATGCTGTTCTGGAGGTCATGTTACTTGACCATGACGAACCTATGAACTATGAGGAAGCGATGATGAGCCTAGATTCCGAAAAATGGCTTGAGGCCATGAAATCTGAGATGGGATCCATGTATGAGAACAAAGTGTGGACTTTGGTTGACTTGCCCGATGATCGGCAGGCCATAGAGAATAAATGGATCTTCAAGAAGAAGACTGACACTGACGGTAATGTTACTGTCTACAAAGCTCGACTTGTTGCAAAAGGTTTTCGACAAGTTCAAGGAGTTGACTACGATGAGACCTTCTCACCCGTAGCGATGCTTAAGTCCGTCTGAATCATGTTAGAAATTGCCGCATTTTATGATTATGAAATTTGCCAAATGGATGTCAAAACTGCATTCCTTAATGGATATCTTAAAGAATAGTTGTATATGATGCAACCAGAAGGTTTTGTCGATCCAAAAGGTGCTAACAAAGTGTGCAAGCTCTAGCGATCCATTTATGGACTGGTGCAAGCCTCTCGGAGTTGGAATATACGCTTTGATAGTGTGATGAAAGCATATGGTTTTATACAGACTTGTGGAGAAGCCTGTATTTGCAAGAAAGTGAGTGGGAGCTTTGTAGCATTTCTGATATTATATGTAGATGACATATTGTTGATTGGAAATGATACTGAATTTCTGAATAGCATAAAAGGATACTTGAATAAGAATTTTTCAATGAAAGACCTCGGTGAAGCTGCTTAAATATTGGGCATCAAGATCTATAGAGATAGATCAAGACACTTAATTGGACTTTCATAAAACACATACCTAGATAAAGTTTTGAAGAAGTTCAAAATGGATCAAGCAAAGAAAGGGTTCTTGCCTGTGTTACAAGGTGTGAAGTTGAGTCAGACTCAATGCCCGACCACTGCAGAAGATAGAGAGAAAATGAAAGTCATTCCCTATGCTTCAGCCATAGGTTCTATCATGTATGCAATGTTGTGTACTAGACCTGATGTTTGCCTTGCTATTAGTTTAGCAGGGAGGTATCAAAGTAATCCAGGAGTGGATCACTGGATAGCGGTCAAGAACATCCTGAAATACCTGAAAAGGACTAAGGATATGTTTCTCATTTATGGAGGTGACAAAGAGCTCGTCATAAACGGTTACGTTGATGCAAGCTTTGACACTGATCTGGATGACTCTAAGGCACAAACCGGATACGTATTTTTATTAAATGGTGGAGCTGTCAATTGGTGCAATTCCAAGCAGAGTGTCGTCACGAGATCTACGTGCGAAGCGGAGTACATAACTGCTTCGGAAGCAGCAAATGAATGAGTCTGGATGAAGGAGTTCATATCTAATCTAGGTGTAATACCTAATGCATTGGGTCCAATGAAAATCGTTTGTTATAATACTGGTGCAATTGCCTTGGCAAAGGAATCCATATTTCACAAGAGAACCAAGCACATCAAGAGATGCTTCAATTCCATCTATGATCAAGTCAAGGAGGGAGACATAGAGATTTGCAAGATACATACCGATCTGAATGTTGCAGACCCGTTGACTAAGCCTCTCTCACGAGCAAAACATGATCAGCACCAAGACTCCATGAGTGTTAGAATCATTACAATGTAATCTAGATTATTAACTCTAGTGCAAGTGGGAGACTGAAGGAAATATGCCCTAGAGGCAATAATAAAGTGTTATTTATATTTCCTTATATATCATGATAAATTTTTATTATTCATGCTGGAATTGTATTAACCAGAAACATAGTACATGTGTGAATACATAGACAAACAGAGTGTCACTAGTATGCCTCTACTTGACTAGCTCATTGAATCAATGATAGTTATGTTTTATGACCATAGACATGAGTTGTCATTTGATTAACGGGATCACATCATTAGACAATGATGTGATTGACTTGACCCATTCGTTAGCTTAGCATGATGATCGTTTAGTTTGTTGCTGTTGCTTTCTCCATAACTTATACATGTTCCTATGACTATGATATCATGCAACTCCCGAATACCGGAGGAACACTTAGTGTGCTATCAAACGTCACAATGTAACTGGGTGACTATAAAGATGCTCTACAGGTGTCTCTGATGGTGTTTGTTGAGTTGGCATAGATCGAGATTAGGATTTGTCACTCCGAGTATCGGAGAGGTATCTCTGGGCCCTCTCGGTAATGCACATCACTATAAGCCTTGCAAGCAATGTGACTAATGAGTTAGTTGTGGGATGATGCATTACGGAACGAGTAAAGAGACTTGCCAGTAACGAGATTGAACTAGGTATTGAGATACCGACGATCGAATCACGGGCAAACATACCGATGACAAAGGGAACAACGTATGTTGTTGTGCGGTTTGACCGATGAAGATCTTCGTAGAATATGTAGGAACCAATATGAGCATCCAGGTTCCGCAATTTGTTATTGACCGGAGATGAGTCTCGGTCATGTCTACATAGTTCTCGAACCCGTAGGTTCCGCACGCTTAACGTTCGGTGACGATCGGTATTATGAGTTTTTGTGTTTTGATGTACCGAAGGTAGTTCGGAGTCCCGGATATGATCACGGATATGACGAAGAGTCTCGAAATGGTCAATACGTAAAGATTGATATATTGGAAGCCTATGTTTGGGCATCGAAATGGTTACGGATGAGTTCAGGCATCCCCCCTCCGGGGAGGGTATATGGGCCTTATTGGCCCATAGTGGAATAGAGGAGAGGAAGGGAAAAGGCAGGAGGCACGCCCCCCTAGTCCAATACGAATTGGGTGGGGCCCCCCTTCATTCCCCTCTCCTCCCCTTCCTTCTCTCCTACTCCTACTACTTGGAAGGGGGGAATCCTACTCCCGATGGGAGTAGGACTCCCCTAGGGCGCGCCATAGAGGGCCGGCCCTCCCCCCTCCTCCACTCCTTTATATACGAGGGAGGGGGCACCCCATAGACACACAAGTTGATCATTGTCTTATCCGTGTGCGGTTCCCCCTCCACCATAATCCACCTCGGTCATATCGTCGTAGTGCTTAGGCGAAGCCCTGCGCTGGTAGCTTCATCATCACCGTTATCATGCCGTCGTGCTGACGAAGCTCTCCCTCGACACTCAGCTGGATCGAGAGTTCATGGGACGTCACCGAGCTGAACGTGTGCAGATCACGGAGGTGCCGTACTTTTGGTACTAGGATCGGTCGGATTGTGAAGACGTACGACTACATCAACCGCGTTGTCATAACGCTTCCGCTTACGGTCTACAAGGGTACGTAGACAACACTCTCCCCTCTCGTTGCTATGTATCACCTAGATAGATCTTGCGTGTGCGTAGGATTTTTTTTTGAAATTACTGCGTTCCCCAACACCTGCTCTTGCTTATATTATTGGTGTATCAAGGTACGGAGTTGATCTACCTCGAGATCGCGAGTTGTGGTCTAAATCCTAGGGGTACGATGATGATGATGATGAATGAATGAATGTTCATCTCTACGGACTAAACCCTCTGGCTTATATAGGCACCAGGGGTATCTAGGGTTACACATGGTCGGTTGCCATCTAGGGATTACATGCCGAATCTAACAGATATACTTGAAGTACACGCCAAGTCTTCATCCGAGGCATATTAAAGGCCTCTGAAGTCTCTCCTCCTCGATGGGCTGGCAGTCCGGCCCATGTGCTAGACCGGTTGGGCTGGGACCCCTAGTCCAGGACACCGTCAATGATCTACCTCGAGATCGTATGTGAATGAATCTAAACCTATGGTATAAACCCCTCGGCTTATATAGGCACCGGGGATACCTAGGTTTACATGTAGGTCGATTACATCAAGGGATAAATATGTCGATGATTCAAATGTTTCTTGAAGTATGTGCCAAGTCTTGGGAGGATTCCATCTTGAGTATGTCGCGGGGCATGGCAAACCTGGCCCACTTGTCGGTTGTTTGGGGGTCCTCGGCCCAATCATGATTGGGGACCAACATGATTAGCACCCCCTAGCCCATGACACCATCACATACTGTCAGGGCTCACCTTGAAATACGGATATATTGGGCTAGTGCGAACCTTGTTAGGAGTCTGGCCGGTTCGTGACCTGATCATCTCTCCTCTGAGTTCCCCAACAGCATGCAACACTTGCCTAAAGTACCTGGAAACGGTCTCCATTGATATCCTAAACATGTTGTGGATAACCCTGAACCTCTAGTTATGACCGACAACATGGTGGAACATGGCAACTTGCTCTTCCACACTGGTGTGGATGCTATCTTGTAGCAGCCCCCAACTCCCGAAGGTCTACACAAGCCTAGCGAAAGGTGCTATTGTCATTCTTAGCATCGACAGAGCCTCTGTCATCATTGCAGCCATGTAGTTCATATTCGTCATCCTCTCCTTATCCTGGGCTAACATTGGAGCATAAGGATGACAGGCTTGTCACCACGACGAACAATTCTCTTGTGGATCAACATGAGCCATTCCTGAATCACAGCTATCAGTGTTGCTGCCTGAACTACCATCTTCATCCGTTCGTCAATAAGCTAGGCAACATCAATGGTGCGGTGAGCAATGGGAAGATTGATCCTACACCTTGCCTAACGGCCTAACAAACGACCTAACATAGGGGAAAGGGGTTCCATGTTGCTTACCGGCTTCAGAGACGATGACGAGGAAAGGGGGCATGGCTGAGTCGAGGAGGAACAAATGGTGGCCAAGAAGAAGGGGAGAAGCAGCTCCTACTCAGAAGAGTGTTGTTGTGACGCCCCCGGTTTGATCGTACACTAATCATACACGCAAACGTGTAGGATCAAGATCAGGGACTCACGGGAAGATATCACAACACAACTCTACAAATAAAATAAGTCATACAAGCATCATATTACAAGCCAGGGGCCTCGAGGGCTCGATTACAAGAGCTCGATCATAGACGAGTCAGCGGAAGCAACAATATCTGAGTACAGGCATAAGTTAAACAAGTTTCCTTAAGAAGGCTAGCACAAACTGGGATACAACTCGAAAGAGGCGCAGGCCTCCTGCCTGGGATCCACCTAAACTACTCCTAGTCGTCGCCAGCGGGCTGCACGTAGTAGTAGGCACCTCCCGAGTAGTAGTAGTCATCGTCGTCGATGGTGGCGTCTGGCTCCTGGGCTCCATCGTCTGGTCGCAGCAATCGGGTATAGGAAGGGGGAAAAGGGGGGATTAAAGCAACCGTGAGTACTCATCCAAAGTACTCGCAAGCAAGGAGCTACACTACATATGTATGCATTGGTATCAAATGGAAAAGGCTATCATATGTGGACTGAACTGCAGAATGCCGGAATAAGAAGGGGATAGGTAGTCCTATCGAAGACTACGCTTCTGGTAACCGCCATCTTGCAGCAGAAGAAGAGAGTAGATGGTAAGTTCACCCAGTATCATCGCATAGCATAATCCTAACCGATGATCCTTCCTTCGTCGCCCTGTGAGAGAGCAATCACCGGTTGTATCTGGCACTTGGAAGGGTGTGTTTTATTAAGTATCCAATTCTAGTTGTCATAAGGTCAAGGTACAACTCCGGGTCATCCTTTTACCGAGGGACACGGCTATTCGAATAGATTAACTTCCCTGCAGGGGTGCACCACATAACCCAACACGCTCGATCCCATTTGGCCGGACACACTTTCCTGGGTCATGCCCGGCCCCGGAAGATCAACACGTCGCAGCCCTATCTAGGCACAACAGAGAGGTCAGCACATCGGTCTAAATCCTATGGCGCAGGGGTCTGGGCCCATCGCCCATTGCACACCTGCACGTTGCGAGGGTGGCCAGAGAGCAGACCTAGCAACCTCCATTACAAAGAAAGTTGCGTTACGCGGTCCAACACGGCGTGCGCCGCTTAGTCGCTGACGTCACGAAGGCTTCGGCCAATACCACGACGTCAAGTGCCCATAACTGTCCCCGCGTAGATGGTTAGTGCGCATAGGCCAGTAGCCAGACTCGAATCAAATACCAAGATCTCGTTAAGCGTGTTATTTTGAAACAACCACGGACGCCGACCAGGGCCAGGCCCACCTCTCTCCTAGGTGGTCTCAACCTGCCCTGTCGCTCCGCCACAAAGTAACAGTCGGGGGCCTTCGGGAACTCAGGCACACCTCTACCGGGATGGAGCCAACTGCCCCTTCAGCCCCAACATCGGAATCACTCGCGGGTACTCCTACGAGCTGACCCGACTTTAGTCACCACCTGTATAGCATGTATATATGTATAAGTATATACCCATGATCAACACCCGACGTGATCACGGCCTGATAGTATAGCATGGCAGACTAACAAGAATGTAGGGCCACTGATGATAATCTAGCATCCTATACTAAGTATTTAGGATTGCAGGTAAGGTATCAACAGTTGTAGCAATAATGACAGGCTATGCATCAGAATAGGATTAACGGAAAGTAGTAACATGCTACACTACTCTAATGCAAGCAGTAGAGAGAGGAGTAGGTGATATCTGGTGATCAAAGTGGGGGCTTGCCTGGTTGCTCTGGCAAGAGAGAGGGGTCGTCAACACCGTAGTCGTACTGGGTAGTAGCGGTGTCGGTCTCGGTGTCTAGCGAGAGAAGAGGGGGAAGAAACAATAAATATAATGCAAACAAATGCATGACGATGCATGACATGACAAAACGTGATGCTAGGTGTGCCCTAACATGGTACGAGGTGGTACCAGTGAAGGGGGAAAACATCCGGGAAAGTATTCCCGGTGTTTCGCGTTTTTGGACAGATGAACCGGAGGGGGAAATCTGCGTGTTTGCTATGCTAGGGATGCATGGCGGACGAATGGGTTGCGTATCTGGATTCGTCTCGTCGTTCCGAGCAACTTTCATGTTGAAAATAATTTAATCCGAGTTACGGATTAAAAGATATGATTTACTAAAGATTTTATTAATTTCTGGAATTTAATTAATTATTTAATTTAATTTGAAATTGGATTTATGACATCAACATGATGTCATGTTGACGTCAGCAGTCAATAGGGGTTGACTGGGTCAAACTGACACGTGGGTCCAGTGGGACCCACCTGTCATACTCTCTTAGGTTAATTAGGGTTTAGTTAATCGATTAGGTCAATCTAATCAGGATTAATTAGTTTAATTAATTCTTTAATTAATTAATTAAGTTAATTAAGTTAATTATTTATTTAATTAATTATTAATTTTATTTATTATTATTAATTTTTTTTAATCCTTTTTTTAAATTTCGTTCTGGGGGCCCCTTGTCATAGGCCCCAGGGGGCCTAGCGGGCAAACGGTTTTACGGGCGTCGGGCAGAGCCAGGCAACGAGCGCCAGCCCGCTCGATAGGGCGTTGCGGGGCGGCATGCGAAGGGCGGGGCGCGCGGCTTGGAGCCGGTGGCTGCGGTCGGAATGACAGGAGGACAGGGGGCGGCTTGCCGGAGTGCGCGGGTGGCGAGCACAAGTAAGTGGTAGCGGCAGCGGGCGACGCCGCTGGAGCGGCAGCAGCCAGCAGAGGAGGCAGCGGGCGGCGCGGGCAGCGATGGAAAGGCGCGGGCACGCGGTCTAGCTGCACGAGGCGACGACGCGAGGAGCAGGGGCGTCGGGGGCAGGCACGCGCGGCGCCGAGCGCGCGCGGCCATGGTAGCAGGCGCGAGCAGGAGGAGGCCGCGGTGGCGCGCTGGTGCGGACACAGCAGAGAGGCAGCGGAGGAGCGGCACCATGGGGACCGGGCGCGGTGTGCGCGACGATGCGCACAGGCGTGCGAGCAGTGGCAGGAGGTCGCGGTGGCCGGCGAGGCGACGGGGTCGAGGGCGCGACGCAGGAACGGCGGCCTCGGCACGGGACAAGGAGGAGGCCGAGGCACGCGGGGCAATGGCAGCGTTGGTGGAGACGTCAGGCAGCGGTGGTCGGCGATGACGAGGGCGGCGTTGGGGGCGGCGGCGACTGGGCATTGGCTCGATCTCGATCCCGTTCGGGATGGGGAAAAGGGGATCGTGGGGAGTGGGGGTGCGAGTGGTGGAGTAGTGGGGAGAGGCTAGGGTTCGGGTGTCGACAGGCCATATAGGCCAGGGGCGCGGTTGGGCCAGTGGGCCGGCTGGCTGTAACACCCCGGGTGTCATGCTACAGTAAACTCCTATTAATGGTGCCACATCATCATAATCGAATTTTGCTAATCATCACTTTGTCCCAAACCGACGTAAAATTTGAAACTTAAAAGACAAGTCAAAATTATTTCTCCTCAAGCTATAAAACTAAAATGTTCGAATAAGTTCTATACAATTTTCCTGATCATTGTCATGTTGAAACCAACTTAATTTGTCTCACAAATAAATTCTTAGGATTTCAATAAGTGCCCAAAGGTATTTAAGTTGGCCTTTCCAAAATAAACAAAATCTTCAACCTTTGCAAATGCCCCAAAAACTTTTGTGCAGCCCTAGAATATTGCATAGCATTTTTGTGCAAAGTTTGAGCTCCAACAAAAACCAATTGCTATATAAACTAAATAGGAAAGAGTAGCAATTTTATAAAAACAAAGAGAGGAGGAATGACCCTATACATTTTGGCCCACTAGGAAAAATACCCAGCCTAGCCGCCACTCTCCTTCCTCCTGTTCATGGGAGATCGTGGCATGCATCCACGACCATGGTCGTGCCTTGGCGTGCGTGGTGGCCATCCGATGCCCCTGGCTACCTACAAGACGATCCCGCGAACCCCTCGGTCGAAACCCTAGATTTCCCTCCTCCTCCCTCTTATCGTTTCCCTCTCCCACACGCACCGACCGAAGCTCCACCCGCCATGGATGACCTTGTTGCCGTGGCCACCTCCCTTCCCGGCCTATGACACCGCGCCGAAGAGGATTGTCGTCATCTGTTGCATCATCTGCGGGGATCCATTCGACCGAAGCCGCACTACATCACCGGGATCGACGCATCTACCTCGCCAATGGCCGCCGCCGCACGCTCGATCTACCTCATCGGAGCTGCTCCGCCCCGCCGAACGCGTCCTCCGCCGTCCCCTGTGAGTGCCACCCCCATTTCCCTTGTTTTCCCCCTCTGTTTGTCGCTTTGTTGCGTCGCCCAAGTGCCGACCGATGGCTGCGGCCACCACGACCGTGTCACGCTCACCGCGCTCGCGCCTTGTGTCCTGGCCGTCCAGTGCGCGCCCTGGCCGCGCCCAATTGCACGCGCTCGGCCGCCCGACCGCGCCCGCATCCGCCGTAGCTCCCTGCCGTGCCCCCGCTTGCCTCCCGCTCCCTTGGCCCCTCGCTCCATGTGTGCCACGTGCGCTCATAGCCGGTCGCTGCTGCTTCCTGCCGCTGCGTTCTGCAGCTGCTGTGCTGCTCTGCTTGCTACCGTCTACGCTGATGCTACTATTTGCTGCTGCTGTTACTGCTCTCTGAAAAGTACCCAGCCCAGCCGCCACTCTCCTTCCTCATGTTCATGGGAGATCGTGGCACGCATCCATGACCATGGTCGTGCCTTGGAGTGCGTGGCGACCATCCGACGCCCCTAGCTGCCTACAAGACGATCCCGCGACCCCCTCGGTCGAAACCCTAGCTTTCCCTCCTCCTCCCTCTTGTCGTTTCCCTCTCCCACACGCACCGACCGAAGCTCCGCCCGCCATGGATGACCTTGTTGCCGTGGCCACCTCCCTCCCCGACCTATGACACCACGCCGAAGAGGACCGCCGTCGTCTGTTGCATCATCTGCGGGGATCCATTCGACCGGAGCCGCACTACATCGCCGGGATCGACGCATCTACCTCACCAATGGCCGCCGCCGCCCCGCGCTCGATCAGCCTCATCGGAGCTCCTCCGCCCCGCCGGACGCGTGCTCCGCCTTCCCCTGTGAGCGCCACCCCCATTCCCCTCGTTTTCCCCCTTTGTTCGTCGCTCTGTTGCGCCTCCCAAGTGCCGACCGATGGCCGCAGCCACCACGACTGTGTCACGCTCACCGCGCCCGCGCCTTGTGTCCTGGCCGCCCAGTGCGCGCCCTGGCCGTGCCCATGTGCGCGCGCTCGGCCGCCCGGCCGCGCCTGCATCCGCCGTAGCTCCCTGTCGTGCCCCCGCTTGCCTCCCGCTCCCTTGGCCCCTCGCTCCTTGTGCGCCACGCGCGCTCACAGCCGGTCGCTGCTGCTTCCTGCCGCTGCGTTCTGCAGCTGCTGTGCTGCACTGCTTGCTACCGTCTACGCTGATGCTGCTATTTGCTGCTGGCGTTACTGCTCTTTGATGCTTGTCGCTGCTGCTCTTTGCTGCGCGCTCGCCCAACTGCCCCAGCCGCTCGCTGCCGCCCCTGTTCTCGAGTGATGCTGCTGGCCGTGGCCATATGCTCTACATGCTTACATGCCTAGCTAGTGAGCCACCGCTTGTGCCTCTGACCATGGTCGTGGTTGGTGTGCTATGCATGCGCGCGTGTGTGTTTTCTATGTGAGGCCGGCCCTCTGTTCAATTAGTTTAGGCTTAAGTAGTAGCTTGGTTAGCTACTAGTAGATGACATGTGGACCCCATTAAGGCCCAGTTCTTTTGAGCAGATTATGGAGAATCTTGGTCTCGAAAATCCTGAGCGAAAAGAACTCGATTGAACTTCCAAAATCTCAACCGGATTCTCCAGAATCCTAGTGCAATCCCAAAATCCCAAAATACCTGGTTTCTCCCACAATCTCTGGATTCTGGCAAGTCCCACCAAAGAAAATGTTTCGAAGTATAGTTTCCCTATTGTATTACGTATTTACGGTCAAAATGCCACCCCGCAGTCCAGCCCAGGACCCCGAAACGAGCGGACGCACCCGACTGCTCGCTCGTCTTCCAGTTCCCGCACCGCATCGGGGCAGCGGAGCTTCAAGCCGCCCCACCCCCGCCGGCCAGGCCGCCCCAGCCCCCGCCGGCCAGCCCGCCCCCGCCCTCGCCGGCCAGCCTCCCTTGCCCGGTCCGCCCCGCCCTCCCCGCTCGGCAGTTCGCCCCGCCCCGCCAGCTTCGCGGCAGCGGCTAGGGTTGCCGCGCCGCCGCCGCCGCCGGCCAGGCCACGCCACCCCCGCCCCCGCCGGCCAGCTTCCCTCCTCGGCTCCTCCTCGCCCCTCAGTCCGCCCCGGCGCTCAGCCCCGTCCCTCAAAGTTCGACGCCGACGCTCACGGTGAGCCCTACTTTTTGCATCTCTCTGTTTCTTCATGATTGAATAATGCTTGAATTGATGCTAGCTATTGTTGATAGATAAAATAGGTAGATGGATTGATGCTTGAGTTTGTTAGATGGATGGATGGATTGATGCTTAAAATTTTTTTGATGCTTGTTGATGTCAATGCTAATGTGATAATGTTGAACTATAATGTTAGATGGAGAAAGTAAAAGAACCTGGTATGCTCCAGAAGCTGCCAAATTCCGGTATTAGATGCTTAAGTTTTATCAGAAATATGTTGAATTATAATGTTAGATGCTTAAGTTTGATATTAGAATGCGGTGGCTTATGACTACAGGCACATCCAGAAGCTGCCAAGTTCCGGTATGCTCCACTAGCGGAGAAGGAAAAAATGTCAGAGGTTTTTGATACAAATTGTGTCACAAATGAGCATGCGAGGGTGCCAACTCCCTCGTATCCATGATAGCAAGTTACGTGATCAACATTTTGAGATTATTCATATTTTTAGTTTATGGACTTTCTGCAATGAAAAAAACTTTAAATCGATTGTAATATTTAGCACTTTTTATGACATTCTTAAATCACTTTCTTTACTGTTAGAAACAACAAAGTGTTAACATTTCATCAAACAAATTCTGTCTAAGGGTAGTACAGACAATTCAACACACAACAGCTTCTAGAATCTCAAACTACAATCTCTGAAAAGAACTCGACAACAGATTCTGGGAGAAGCAGATTCTGGGAGAATTTTCCAGAATCCTGATTCTGTAGAATCTTGCTTGAAAAGAACTGGGCCTAATTAGGTTAGTATTTATGTATTTGTTTAGGTCTAGCCTATGACATGTGGGGCCCATTTCTACTATTCACGTGTTGACCGGTCACTGGCCCCGCTGCCATACACTATGGCTAGAATAGCACTAGATAACAAAAGTATTTCATTGTTTTTAATTCGAATTTTATAATTAAAGAAAATCCTGAGAATTTTTAATCTTTGAAAAATCATATAAACTAATCCGTAAGTCAGATGAAAATGTTTTCTACATGAAAGTTCCTCAGAATGACGAGACGAATACGAATAAGAGATATGTTTACCTGTCAGATGCCTCTAACTATCTGGACATGGATCATTTCCCCTCTGGTCATCTGTCTGACACAGGTCCGGAATCGGGAATACATTCCCGGTTGAATTTCCCATTCACCTATATCGTGTAGCCATACGTTAGGTCACACCCGGCACAGCATATTGCCACGTAATGCTTTGTGATTCTATGTTTGCTTTATATTTACTGTTTCTTCCCCCTCTTCTCTCCGATAGACCCCGAGACCGATGTCGCCCCTGTGATCGACTACGTCGACGACGATCCCTCCTTGCCAGAGCAACCAGGCAAGCCCCCCCCTTTGATCATCCCGATATCACCCATTCCATTCTCTCATGCTTGCATTAGATTTTGCTACTGTTATTGTTTGCTGCTATTCTGATGCATAGCCTGCTTTTGTAACCTGCTCATTGTTACCTACCTGCTTATCCTAAACTGCTTAGTATAGGTTGGCTAGTGATCCACCAGTGACCCCCACCTTGTCCTTGTTGCCCCTACTTCATCATCGAAGACCCGATCAAGGGGATGAAGACCAGGCCCCGACACCGCACATCACTTCCCCTTAGTTGCTCGACACTACTAGGTTACTATCGAGTCCCGAGGGTGAGGCCTCATCAGCACTTCTGATGTTAACCCGCTAGTGTAGTTATTTGGTCATGGTCATCGAGGGTGATTCTGCCTTAACCACTTCCGATACGACTCTGTCGTGCAACCCCTCAAGTGTGAACCTCGAGGGTGGTCCCTCTTATGTTCACCTTGATGATTACATCGAGTGGAATTCACCGGGGGTGATTCCTCGGGTTTTCCCCTTGATGTTTGGACACACGGTTACTATGGTTACTATGACTTTACACTGAACCATGTTACTAAAGACGGGTCGACCCCGAGGGGTACCCGTACGAGCATAGTTGCGAGTGATGTGGAGTCGGGTTGACCTGGAAGGTGCCCACGAGATAATTACGAGGCGTGGTCGGGCATTCCTAGCCCTTGCCGCAAGTCCTCGAGACGGGGCGACGGGGTCACATCTTTCGTGAGTCTTTGCTTGTTACCGCACGTTCCTAATCCACTACGATTGGGATATTTGATCCGAGGGGCCTCTGGCCTGATAGCACTAACCATCACGTGGGCATAGTATGGGCGTTCTGCGTCGTATGCATCAGCCGAAGCGTATTAGACATCAGCGACTGGGCGGCACGCGCCGGGTTGGACTGCGTAAGCACCTGCCTTGTTGAAGGAGGTAGCTAGGTCTGCTCACCGGCCGCGTACGCAACATGCAGGAGTTCCCGGGGAGATGGCCCATGACCCCTGGGGGCATAGGTTTAGTCTGGCGTGCTGACCTCTCTATTAAGCCTAGGTCTGGTTGCGGCGTATTGTTTGGCCGAGGCCGGGCATGACCCAGGAAAGTGTGTCCGGCCGAAGTTAATCGAGCGTAGTGGGTAAGTTGGTGCACCCCTGCAGGGAAGAAAACATCTATCGATAGCCTGTCCTGCGGTAACGGACACTTGGAGTTGTATCCCGATCGATACAACTAGAACTGGATACTTGTGATGAGGAATGGATTGTGATGATAACTGGATAGTATGGCTCTGGGATTGCTTTCTCGCAGAGAGTCGAGAAAGGATCTCCGGTCGAGGTTGACAACACTACTACTACTTTACTTTATGCTACTCTTATCTCTTCTGAGGCTGCAAGATGCTTGAAGATGCTGAAGATGCTAGTCTTCGATAGGACTAGGCCTTCTCTCTATTCTGGCATTTCTGCAGCCCAGTCCACATATACAACCTTCCTTTGATAATGTTGCATATGTAGTGTAGATCCTTGCTTGCGAGTACTTTGGATGAGTACTCACAGTTGCTTTGCTCCCCCTTTTCCCCCTTTCTTCTTCTTTCCGGTTGATGCAACCAGATGTCGGAGCCCAGGAGCCAGATGCTACCGCCGATGCCTATTACTACATGGAGACCGCCGACGACCAGGAGTAGTTAGGAGGCTCCCAGGCAGGAGGCCTTGCCTTTTCGATCGATGTTGCTTTTGTGCTAGCCTTCTTAAGGCATACTTGTCTAACCTATGTCTGTACTCAGATATTGTTGCTTCCGCTGACTCTTGTGTTTTCGAGCTTATGTATTCGAGCCCTCGAGGCCCCTGGCTTGAAATATAAAGCTTGTATTATTTTAATTTGCGTCTAGAGTTGTGTTGTGATATCTTCCCGTGAGTCCTTGATCTTGATCGTACACATTTACGTGTATGATTAGTGTACGATTGAATCGAGGGCGTCACAAGTTGGTATCAGAGCCAACTGCCTGTAGGTAGCCCCCTTTCCAACTCCTTGGCTGAAGTTGAGTCTAGAAACCGAAAACTATTTTACTAGCTTGGTTGTGTGGCTTACTGGCCCACGTCGCCAATTGGATGGTATTAGGATCTTTTATTCCTCGTCTATACTCTGGGACTCTGATCTCTCTTCTATTCGGGTTGAAATGAATTTACTAACTCTAACATTAGGATCTCATGATCACATCCACCCAGAGAGCCCCTTATCACAGATGATCACCTGCTGCACTAGAAGATTCCAAAGATACTCTATGATGTTCTCTCGAGACTATGTGCCCGTCGCTTTTGCAATTCCCTGGCACCAATATATCCTTATGGATAACTGCGCACACTTGCCATTCATACAATCATTCCCTATTGCTCTTGTTATTACAAGATGCCTCGAAATACTCTATGTTGCCCCGAGAATCCTTTGAGCTTACTGCCTTGCAGTTCTTTACCGCATGAATACCCCTACGGATAATTCCTCGCACTTATCGAGTATTCACTCATCCCTAGTTGTTCTTGTGTTTCACAAAATTCTTCGAAATACTATTTGATCTCTCGAAATCCTCAGTAGCTTATTGTTCTTGTTCTTCACTACCTGCTTGCATTTTGGTTAATTCCATATGTCTAGCAATATTCATTAAAATCCTTTGCGGTTGTCGTCCTTACCCCGTCGAATCAACATGTGTGTGAATACACGCAATCATCAGTTGTTCCTTGGAAATTGTTCTTCCAGCTTAGACGTCATTCCAGACATGAGCTAGTTCTCGGCAAATCAAACCTTGATCAATTGTCGATCTATATCGATTCAACTCAATTATCTTTTGATCAGAGCCTCTGCTTTCGATCTTCTGATTTGATAATCGTAATCCCTTTCTATTTAAGCTTTGAAGTTATCCAGATATATCTATAATCTGATGCCTTTGCATTGTTTCTTCCTTTGGTTGAGTACCAATAATCGTATCAGATCATTGTGGACTACCAAATCCTTTGTTGGATTATTATCCGACAGTGTCCTTCTCATTCTAAATTCTCGTGAGTTTTCCCCTGACACATAATGCCTTTGGTAAATTGTATCCTCTGCTTTCGAGCTGGTGGTATTTACTATTGAGCTTGTGGTATATGTTTCCACGATACCCTGATGGGTTGAACCTATGCCTTCCATAATCCGTGTGAACCCGAGAGTTTTCACGAGTCATACTCCTCTGGTGTTTTGCCAGATAAAACTATCAACTTTGTAACTTCATCAAAAGCGAGCGGTGAATGAAAGATTATGCATTGGAGAAGTGGGAGTTGACCTTGAAGCTCTGTGTTCATGCCCATGGACCCGATTTAGAACTCATCATGAAAGCTGCTCGTAAAAATAATTATTTCCGTGGTACAAGTTCATCTTATATCTATGAATTGATCCTTTGCAATCGTGGTTCCGACCATATTTCCTCCTTGATTCCATTTCTTGGATAAGTTAAAATACTTATCCTCTGCAAATCATTTCCCCCGTCCAACCTCTACTCCGATTTACCTTCCGGTATTACCCCTAGTACTTGTTACTGGGAAGTTTCATACCCCATCACATCATTCCTAGCCTGATCGGCTATATTTTTATCATGTCAACTTTTAACTGTGTTACCTAGTCCTTATGCCCGAAGCAACTTCCGACGATGAGCTAAGCTTACGTCGATCTTCCTCATCTTATCATTTCACCTCAAACAACAAGCTTGACTTCGAGCTTGGTTCGAATCCGTGGGTCTCATAGCCTTTCACTTCATCCTTCCTTTTCTGCTCGATGGCATCTTCATAGAGTCTCCCGACAAAATTTGTTGTGATCACCATCAACACTTTGGCTTCTTCAAAGATGTCAATTGAATTCATGGCTAGAAATACCATCCCTGTCCCTCAATGATTTGTGATATCATCGATGACATCTGGACTTTCTACCAACACAGACTTGGTTGTGCTTTGTTATTCCTTATGTTCTGAGATAATCTTGGAATTGTTTCTCGGTATCTCTTGAGATCTTCGAACCCAATCTTTACTTGACACCATATCATTGCTGCAGTGAAGCATGACTGTGGTATTCCGAATATCAACAAGAACATCGGAAGCATAATACAAAATGTTTCTCGTTCAATTACCCTCACACCGTTGTGTGGGTAATATCATGATTCTTCCCTCGCCCCATTATCTAAATGCTTTTATACTTGCTGTCCTATCATGTATATCCTGCTCTGCTTTTCCTTGGGAAGGATATACTCCCAACTCTTATGTGTAAACACATCTTCCTTTCCATTTGATTGTTTGATCTGATAATCATATGTTTTTCCTATCCATTGGTTTGTTTAACCTTTCTTGTGATCTATATGATATAAGCAGAAATAAATCCCTCCTTATAAAACACCCCGATGTACAACCTTGTCAGTGAGACCATATTACTAATGTTGCTGACATTTCGGTATCACCGATGGACACGAACTTTGCCTATTGGTCCACCTCGTTTCAACGAGCAGGAAATTGTTCTCTTCGTCCCTCGCCCTTGGTACCGACGTTGTTGTCGACATAGCTGACAAGCTATCCTCTGGCATGCCTTGCTATCATGACCGTGCAAGTTGTAAGCGCCCTTCCTACTTTTAACCCACATGGTGGGCCAATAACCCACAGGTCCCAGGATCGAAACCTGACTCTCCTGTACACCCCGTTCCCAGTGTTATTCCTCACGCTTGGCTTCGTAGGGAATTCACGAGCCACCTTCTTACAGATCTAATTTGGTATCTGATGCAGTATATTTTTCTTGTTGCTCTAGATCCCTTTCACACTCTGTTCCAGGCAACGGCGATTGCCTATCCACTTGAAGCTTCTTACTACACCTTCTTACTTTGCTCTCGTTCTCTTTCTTGGATTTTAGCTCGAGAGATGCTTCTATGCCTCTTTCACTAAGATAGCCCCCATGTACCTAACATGTGTCGAGCTCTGTCCTTCCCGAGTTTTCCCCCTTATCTTTTCCGTAAGTACGATGAAGATCCGGAAGGAAGAACGACAACTTCATCATGATGCCCTGATGCAACGACATGAAGACATCAACGTAAGGGATCAACTTCTTCAAGAAGGGCAACCAAGAATGAGAGGATCCGCTAGAATTCCGTAACCAGAACTTTCCCCTTACTTCACCTCTTAAATCTCGGGACGAGATTTCTTGTAGTGGAGGAGATTTGTAACACCCCCGGTGTCATGCTACAGTAAACTCCTATTAATGGTGCCACATCATCATAATCGAATTTTGCTAATCATCACTTTGTCTCAAACCGACGTAAAATTTCAAACTTAAAAGACAAGTCAAAATTATTTCTCCTCAAGCTATAAAACTAAAATGTTCGAATAAGTTCTATACAATTTTCTTGATCATTGTCATGTTGAAACCAACTTAATTTGTCTCACAAATAAATTCTTAGGATTTCAATAAGTGCCCAAAGGTATTTAATTTGGCCTTTCCAAAATAAACAAAATTTTAAACCTTTGCAAATGCCCCAAAAACTTTTGTGCAGCCCTAGAATATTGCATAGCATTTTTGTGCAAAGTTTGAGCTCCAACAAAAACCAATTGCTATCTAAACTAAATAGGAAAGAGTAGCAATTTTATAAAAAGAAAGAGAGGAGGAATGACCCTATACATTTTGGCCCACTAGGAAAAGTACCCAGCCCAGCCGCCACTCTCCTTCCTCCTATTCACGGGAGATCGTGGCACGCATCCACGACCATGGTCGTGCCTTGGCGTGCGTGGCGGCCATCCGACGCCCCTGGCTGCCTACAAGACGATCCCGCGACCCCCTCGGTCGAAACCCTAGCTTTCCCTCCTCCTCCCTCTTGCCGTTTCCCTCTCCCACACGCACCGACTGAAGCTCCGCCCGCCATGGATGACCTTCTTGCCGTGGCCACCTCCCTCCCCGACCTATGACACCGCGCGAAGAGGATCGTCATCGTCTGCTGCATCATCTGCGGGGATCCATTCGACCGGAGCCGCACTACATCGCCGGGATCGACGCATCTACCTCGCCAATGGCCGCCGCCGCCCCGCGCTCGATCTACCTCATCGGAGCTCCTCCGCCCCGCCGGACGCGTCCTCCGCCTTCCCCTGTGAGCGCCACCCCCATTCCCCTCGTTTTCACCCTCTGTTCGTCACTCTGTTGCGCCGCCCAAGTGCCGACCGATGGTCGTGGCCACCACGACTGTGTCACGCTCACCGCGCCCGCGCCTTGCGTCTTGGCGGCCTAGTGCGCGCCCTGGCCGCGCCCATGTGCACGCGCTCGGCCGCCCGGCCGTGCCTGCATCCGCCGTAGCTCCCTGTCGCGCCCCCGATTGCCTCCTGCTCCCTTGACCCCTCGCTCCCTGTGCGCCACGCGCGCTCACAGCCGGTCGCTGCTGCTTCCTGCCGCTGCGTTCTGCAGCTGCTGTGCTGCTTTGCTTGCTACCATCTACGCTGATGCTGCTTTTTGCTGCTGCTGTTACTGCTCTCTAATGCTTGTCACTGCTGCTCTTTGCTACGCGCTCACCCAACTGCCCCAGCCGCTCGTTGCCGCCCCTGTTCCCGAGTGATGCTGCTGGCCGTGGCCATATGATCTGCATGCTTACATGCCTAGCTACGTGAGGCACCTTTTGCCTCTAACCATGGCCGTGGTTGGTGTGCTATGCGTGCGTGCGTGTGTGTTTTCTATGTGAGGCCGGCCCTCTGTTCAATTAGTTTAGGCTTAAGTAGTAGCTTGGTTAGCTACTAGCAGATGACATGTGGAGCCCATTAATTAGGTTAGTATTTATGTATTTGCTTAGGTCTAGCCTATGACATGTGGGGCCCATTTTTACTATTCACGTGTTGACCGGTCACTGGCCCCGCTTCCATACACTATGGCTAGAATAGCACTAGATAACAAAAGTATTTCATTGTTTTTAATTCGAATTTTATAATGAAAGAAAATCCTGAGGATGTTTAATCTTTGAAAAATCATATAAACTAATCCGTAAGTCAGATGAAAATGTTTTCTACATGAAAGTTGCTTAGAATGACGAGACGAATCCGAATACGCGATCCGTTTACCTGTCAGATGCCTCTAACTATCTGAATATGGATCATTTCCCCTCTGGTCATCTGTCTGACACAGGTCCAGAATCGGGAATACATTCCCGGTTGAATTTCCCATTCACCTATATCGTGTAGCCATACGTTAGGTCACACCCGGCACAGCATATTGCCACGTTATGCTTTGTGATGCTATGTTTGCTTTATATTTACTGTTTCTTCCCCCTCTTCTCTCCCGTAGACCCCGAGACCGATGTCACCCCTGTGATCGACTACGTCGACGACGACCCCTCCTTGCCAGAGCAACCAGGCAAGCCCCCCCCCTATCCCGATATCACCCATTCCATTCTCTCATCCTTACATTAGATTTTGCTACTGTTATTGTTTGCTACTATTCTGATGCATAGCCTGCTTTTGTAACCTACTCATTGTTCCCTACCTGCTTATCCTAAACTTCTTAGTATAGGTTGGCTAGTGATCCACCAGTGACCCCCACCTTGTCCTTGTTGCCCCTACTTCATCATCGAAGACCCGATCAACGGGATCGAAGACCAGGCCCCGACACCGCACATCACTTCCCCTTAGTTGCTCGACACTATTGGGTTACTATCGAGTGCTGAGGGTGAGGCCTCATCAGCACTTTTGATGTTAACCCGCTAGTGTAGTTATTCGGTCGTGGTCATCGAGGGTGATTCCACCTTAACCACTTCCGATACGACTCTGTCGTGCAACCCCTCAAGTGTGAACCTCGAGGGTGGTCCCTCTTACGTTCACCTTGATGATTACATCGAGTGGAATTCACTGGGGGTGATTCCTCGGTTTTTCCCCTTGATGTTTGGACACACGGTTACTATGGTTACTATGACTTTACACTGAACCATGTTACTAAAGACGGGTCAACCCCGAGGGGTACCCGCGCGAGCATAATTGCGAGTGATGTGGAGTCGGGTTGACCTGAAAGGTGCCTGCGAGATAATTACGAGGCGTGGTCGGGCATTCCTAGCCCTTGCCGCAAGTCCTCGAGACGGGGCGATGGGGTCACATCTTTCGTGAGTCTCTGCTTGTTACTGCGCGTTCCTAATCCACTACGATTGGGATATTTGATCCGAGGGGCCTCTGGCCTGATAGCACTAACCATCACGTGGGCATAGTATGGGCGTTTTGCGTCGTATGCATCAGCCGAAGCGTATTAGACATCAGCGACTGGGCGGCACGCGCCGGGTTGGACTGCGTAAGCACCTGCCTTGTTGAAGGAGGTAGCTAGGTCTGCTCACCGGCCGCGTACGCAACATGCAGGAGTTCCCGGGGAGATGGCCCATGACCCCTGGGGGCATAGGTTTAGTCCGGCGTGCTGACCTCTCTATTAAGTCTAGGTTGGGTTGCGGCGTATTGTTTGGCCGAGGCCGGGCATGACCCAGGAAAGTGTGTCCGGCCGGAGTTAATCGAGCGTGGTGGGTAAGTTGGTGCACCCCTGCAGGGAAGAAAACATCTATCGATAGCATGTCCTACGGTAACGGACACTTGGAGTTGTATCCCGATCGATACAACTAGAACTGGATACTTGTGATGAGGAATGGATTGTGATGATAACTGGATAGTATGGCTCTGGGATTGCTTTCTCGCAGAGAGTCGAGAAAGGATCTCCGACCGAGGTTGACAACACTACTACTAATTTACTTTATGCTATTCTTATCTCTTCTGATGTTGCAAGATGATTGAAGACGCTGAAGATGCTAGTCTTCGATAGGACTAGGCCTTCTCTCTATTCTGGCATTTCTGCAGCCCAGTCCATATATACAACCTTCCTTTGATAATGTTGCATATGTAGTGTAGATCCTTACTTGCGAGTACTTTGGATGAGTACTCATGGTTGCTTTGCTCCCCCTTTTCCCCATTTCTTCTTCTTTCTGGTTGATGCAACCAGATGTCGGAGCCCAGGAGCCAGATGCTACCGCCGATGCCTACTACTACATGGAGACCGCCGATGACCAGGAGTAGTTAGGAGGCTCCCAGGCAGGAGGCCTTGCCTTTTCGATCGATGTTGCTTTTGTGCTAGCCTTCTTAAGGCATACTTGTCTAACCTATGTCTGTACTCAGATATTGTTGCTTCCGCTGACTCTTGTGTTTTCGAGCTTATGTATTCGAGCCCTCGAGGCCCCTGTCTTGTAATATAAAGTTTGTATTATCTTAATTTGCGTCTAGAGTTGTGTTGTGATATCTTTCCGTGAGTTCTTGATCTTGATCGTACACATTTGCGTGTATGATTAGTATACGATTGAATCGAGGGCGTCACACTGGCTGGGTCATGGCCCAGTTGGCCAAGGGGGGGGGTTCTATTTTTATGTTTTTTTGACCTTTTCCTTTTATCTATTTTTCCTTTCTAACTTAGCTTCTATATATTTTAGTTCTATAATATACCGAGTCAGCACCTAAATTAGTATCATTAATATAGGCCACGGCCAAACCTAGTTTGATACCAAAACAAGTTAGTTTAATATTTTTATAATTTAAGAAGCAATTAAATTGTTATTTCAACCGGTGTTTTTATTTAGTTTAGGGCATTTAAACATTTTGAAAAATGTTGGTTCCAACACCAAAATAAGTTAGGGATTATTTGCCACATGATGAACATTTTAGTTTTCATGTTTGAGAATTTTAGAATTTCACTTATTATTTGAATTTGAATTTGAACCGGATTTGGATCGACGTGAGATTAGTAACAGTAATAGTGGTGACGTGGCGTCATTAGTGTGGGATTACTGTAGTTTAATTATCCGGGCATCATAGTTGTTGCCGCCGCCGCTTGCGCAGATCTGAGTCTTCGCCACCGCCGGTGCTAAGAACAGAGCAAGAGGAAGTGCTTGTCCTAGAGCTAGTGGTGACTGAGTAAATAGGGGGTAGGGCACGCTGATTTTGCGCCATCCCACCTCAGCCGATTTTCTCCACTCGATTCCCCCTTGTACCATCGCGAGCACGCTGCCTCCTTTTTGCGCCGGACTTAGCGTGTCTTGCTGGAATGGAAACTACTATTTTGATGGTTTCCAGCGAGCCAGGCTTTAGGCTGCTTTAAATTTCATGCCTATGCGAGACAGGCCTGCATATTTGCAACCAAACACGTTTTTCTCGGCCTAACTTAACCTAGTAGAAGGTCCTGCAGGCAACCAAACACGTCACAGTAACATCGTGTTGGGAAACCTGGATAAGGATGAGATTCTCTAGAAAAGCGACACGGGAAAGTTGTGTATCTCGTGACTGGCATGAAGGGGGGCAAAACGGGCAGCGTTGTCCCGTAGCCACATTCCGTTTTGACCTGTGGCGTGGGGTCGTCCCAGCGGAAAAGGATGGTGGTCAATAGTCCCCCACCATGCCGCGCTTTTACCAAAGTGCCCCCGGCGCCCTCGTGCCAGCCAAAGGCTTCTCGTGCGCCATTCGTGTGTACCGGACGCCCCGCAACGTCAAATGACCGATACGACCCGTCACCCGTCCCTGCTTGTTTGCGCAAGGTGCACCATGCGGAAATGCAGCTGCCATCCTTGTTGTGTATCCCTGCGATTTGTGAGTAAACAAATATTCAAATGGTCCTCATCACGGCAGACCCTGGTTGATCTCCGGCTCCGCTTCTAGTAATTAAGCACCGAGGGTTAGTGGTATGTAAGTAATACTACGTATTAATAACCTGTGAATCAGGACTGGACTGGACTGGACTGCTCCCTCCGTCACCTTTGGAGGATTTTGATTCTGGTCGACACGGGATTCGAGAGTGGATCGTGTCAAATGGATGACTCTGCTAGGGAATCTATCCAACTCCCTTCTGTTTCTTCTGGGCCGGCGGAGGAGGAGCTCTGACTTCCAGCGTGGATCATGTCACCGCATATATTTCTCTTTCAAGTACACGGCCAATTAGCATATGATACTAGTATATGATACTATCTTCTTAATGCATAGTATCATATATTAGTATCATGTAGTACTCTATTTATTACCATACATGACATGAAGTAGCATAACATTTATTATAATACAGTATCATGATATGATGCTTCACCTTCTCTTTCTTCATTTAATGTTATGACACTTCATTAAAATTGCCTAATTGGCATGCATGTTATTAGCTATGACACTACCATTACGATCAGTCTAAGAAATCCACATGGTACTCGTACTGGCATTGAAGGGCTCAAGGTTGATGTGATCACTAAGGGGACGACTCACCCAAAAGTCCACTAACCTGGCATGGTCACGACGCTCGAACAGTTGCACTGACTCTCGCTGAAGTTTCAGCGGAAAGATACATGATCAGAAGCGAATATGGTGAGGCCCTAATCGTACTAGTACGTTGGAGGAAAGAACGTACGTACTGTGCAACATATCCAAACTCAGAATTCAGGTACACCCTCCGTTCTAAAATATAGTGCATCCACGCTTCCCGAGATTCAATTTTGACCATAAATTTAACCAACAAAACCGACTGCGGCAGGAGAAAAAATTACATAATTAAAAAACTTTTTTTGAATACGAATTCACTGATATAACTTTTGATCCCGCCGCAATCGGTCTTGATAGTTAAATTTATGATCAAAATTGAAGCATGTGAATAGAAAAAGCACTACATTATGAAATGGAGGGAGTATAGAATAGTCAACTGCCCTGACCCCTACGATCGTCCTTTGCTTAGCTACCGCTATGAATGGCCCGTGAGCGATTGACCTTTTTTTTTCCGTGCTCCGTAATCTGCATCGACCGGAGCAGATATTTCATTTTCTCCACTGAGGCAACCGTCTCCGTACGGTGACTACTACCACCTCGGTCGCATGCACTCAGATTCATATATAGACACATACTCCCTGTGTTCCTAAATATACTGTAGGTATTTGTAAAGATTTCGCTATGATCTACATACAAAAGCAAAATAAATAAATCTATACTCTAAAATACATCTACATACATCTGTATATGATTTATAGTGAAATCTTTACAAGACTTACGTTTAGGAACGGAGGAAGTATATGGCTGCTCGTGTTTGCTCTTGGACCGGCGTGTTTGTTCTTGTGCCTCGCAGATAAGGCCAACTTCACCGCGCGACCCTATTTTGGCCGCCGGGCGCAGTTTGGATAAAAGCGAACAGATGCAACGATCAGCGGCCTCGTCCTCGTCCGCTCGTGTCCGGCCGGGACCATATGTCGACCTCCCTCCCACCTACCCCACTTTTCTCTCTCTCTCCTCTATCTTTCTCGCGCCTCCCGGCCCGCGTCCCCGGCATCCCGGCGATGCAGCAGCAGCATGCCATAGCAGTAGCACGAGCAGGTGCGGCGGCGGCGAGCTCGGCACGGCGACGAGGCGGCGGCAGGAGGGGCCGAGCGAGCGCAGCAGCACTCTGGAGCGGAGCGGGGCGCCGGACGCGGCGGAGCAGGCGCGCAGGGCGGTCCGGAGTGCGGGCGCGTCGGCCGGAGCAGGGCGCCGCTCGAACGCGCCGAAGTTCGAGCGCTTCGGCCGAAGCGTGGCACCGCACGAACGCGCCGGAGCACGGACGCCGCGGCGAGACAGGAGTAGCTAGCTAGACGACGAGATGCGGCGCGGACGAGCTGCTGCTCTGCTAGCTAACTAGGCAAGCAGGCGCGAGGCGGCCAGCGCTGCGGGGGCGGCAAGGCGAGGACGCGGCCGCGGGTGCTACGCAGCTGGAGCAGGGGCTGCGGCGAGGTGTACGCGGGCGCGCGCGGCAAGATGCGGCATCGGCTAGCTGCTAGGCAGGCTGAGCGCGTGGGATACGGCGAGGCGCCGCGTTCGCGTCCTTGCTAGCTAGCCAGCCAGTCGCCGCGTTCGCGTGCGTGCTTGCTAGCCAGCCAGCCAGCCGCCGCGTTCGCGTGCGTGCGTGCTTGCTAGCCAGCCAGCCGCCGCGTTTCTGTGTGCAAGTGCAAGGCGTGCCCATCCGCTGAGCGGCACAGTGTGTGGGCGAGCACGTGGGCTGCGGCGAGGCGGCCCCGGTGGGGCACGGCTTGGGCACGGGTGCGGTGAATCCGGACAGCGCTGGTGCTCTTCGTCGACGCCCGGTGGCGGCCGTCTGTGAAGTGTTCGATGAAATGTCTAAAGCAGAACACAGCCGGACATATTTGGGTTGGGTTGACCGCATGCGCACATGCATGTCCGTTTTTTTACCCAAATGGATAGACATCCGTTTAGGGTTGTGTGGTGGAGTTGGCCTAACGACTGTGCCATGCCAGTGTGCGCCTGCATGGAAGCTTGCGTATTCTAATCCTTCTCGCAGCGTTTGTTGTTTTGCCTGCCAAGGATTTGCATCGCCAGGGCATCTCTGGATCTCGCATGCGATGCGGTTGCAGTTGCCGCAGGGTGTATCTCTGCCTCTCTGGAGCAGCTCGGCTGCAGCTTCGATTTGATGCATGATCTACGCAGAGAATGGGTGACCATGTTTTCTCATCTTGTCCTGTGATTAACAATCAAGGGTGTATCTACTAAGCTTCGTGTTCTTTTTACAAGCCACAGGGTAACAATCAAGGGTCTTTTTTTCTAGTGATGATGAAGCTGTGTCAAGAGGTGATTCAAGGCATGAGGAGTGAGAATTGTTCACTCAAGACACATGCGGCTGCTCAAGTGCAGGACAAAATGACAAAATCTACAACTCAGGGAAACTCTTATTGTACTGATTTCGGCAACGCACTCCTGATGCAACGCCAACTTTGGCACGCATATCCCCTCTCTCTCTCTCTCTCTCTCTCTCTCTCTCTCATCAAAGCGGAGCAAAAGGGACGCCATGAAGTCGACATGCCAAGGGCTCGCGTGAAAGCCCGAGAAGGACTTGCGACATTGGTTTACTCCCACGCATCAATGAGTGCCGCCATCAATTATGTATGCACCATCGAGGCATCGACGACCAGAGTAGAAAGAGTGAAGGAGCCCATGTGAAGCGCAGGCGTTTGGAAGGCAGCCAAAAGGAAGGAAAGGGTAGAACAATGTGGAAATGAAAGCTTTTGCTACTTTGCTTCAAGTAGAGATGGAGGCATGTTCTTCTGTAGACTCCTAAAAGAGTGAAGGTGATCAGGAAGAGAGTGGACTAGTGGAGTGTGTGACCACATCCCAAACGGAGTATTTGCAACTTTAGTGTCCGAACACAAAATTTCTTGTGCCATAGAGGATAGTGTGACCACACACACGGTTCTCTGATTATTATTTATGAACCAATACGCGCAGTTCTATGATCGACCTGTATATTGCAGAATCTACTGACTTATATTTAGGAACTGAGGAAGTAGTTCCTAAAGTTCTGAATTTGGCTCAAGTTGATCGTTTTGCGCAGCAGGCGTTGCATGTGTCTTTGAATAGGTTTTTTTTGCGTGGTGTGTCTTTGAATAGTTTAAATACTGCAAAGAATAATTTCCATGGTGTTGGCCCTAGAAATGCTTGCGTGATGCGGCGGTGAACCTAGGACTAGAGAGCGACACGCAACTTGTCACGGATGTCGATCTTGTGTTGTAGACTTGTAGGGTGCATTGAGGTTGTAGACTTGGTCAAGGCGACCTGGTGGGATTGGTTAGTGTTGGATGTCGAAGTGGGAGCTTGTGTGGTGGTCATGGTCTACAAGTGGTTGTTACGTGACTAGGGCACGTGGTTCATGCGGAGATGAAGCCCGTGGGCGAGCGATGGAGGTCATGATGATGGCCCTAGAAGGTGTTGTCGATTCGATAGTGTCAAGTTTAGTGTGTGGTAGAGCAGGTGAAAGTCATGTCGACATACTCGATAAAGGATGTGGCTGTAGTGTAGAAGTGGACTATGTGGGTGATGAGGCCCCCGATGCCTCTGGTCGATGACATGAATGGCGCAAGCTTTGTTGTGTGCTTGTTGCCTTGACATCGAGGGATCCTCTTGAGTCTACTCTCCTTCCTAGTAGATTTGGCCTTGTCCTTTGTGTGTGTGTTTGGTTTGCATGCATGTATATCGTGCTCTTCACATTGTTAGCATGTGTATATTCTGGGCCATGGTTTGATAAGTGGTTTCAACCCGTTTGTACGTATCAGCTTTCGCCTAGATTCCCTTTAGTAGGCGGTCATCTTTTTTTTCTAAATTACGAAGAGGCATATGCATTCCTTGTTGCTCGAAAAAAGTTCCGTTGAAATTGCATGAAGAGAGTACAACCATTTTTGTGTGTTGTTTTCAGCCCTACGAATTAAAAAAAAAACTCTATGAAGGAATTAATTAAAGATGAATTTGATCTAGGAGCAACCATGCCTATCTGACCTAGCCAGGATCTAACATTCCAGAGTATTTAACAAAAAAACTACCAATTTTCGTGGAACCGTGTCTATAAACTACCACTTTACAAATTTGTGCCGAGAACTATCACTTTTTGTCTAATCTTTGACTAAAAACTACCATGTCGGGAAAGTGCCCGATTCGCCTCTTCTAAACGCCTTTCTGATAAGATGGGCCCACCTGTCAGCATTAATCTTCTTCCTCCTTTCTCTCTGGCATTTCGTCAAACACTTCATGCGCACTTCGCCGCTCTGCCCCGCCACCTGCGCCGCCCTTCCTCCTAGCCGAGCCGTCTGCTCGCCTTGGCCATGGCGGCCGGCGTCGTGCCAAGGCCTCGCCACCCCCCGCTCGGCCCTGCCGCCTGACGCCGTGGTCTCGGACCCAACGCACCAGGTTCACGCCGGTGATGGGGTTGATGGACCGATGCCCGCTCGCCAGCTCGAGAAGCAGGTCACCGAAACCGAACGCGTCGATGGCTGTGGTGGCCTTGCCAGTCACGGTGAGCTCCGGCGCCATGTAGCCCAACGTCCCGACGACGCGAGTCGTGGCAGCGCAGTGCTCGTAGAGGCGCGCGAGGCCGAAGTCGCCGAGCCGCGTGCTCATGTCCGCGCCCAGCAGCACGTTGCTGGCCTTGATGTCGCGGTGCACCACCACCTGCTCCCACCCCTCGTGCAGGTACACCAGCCCGGACGCGACTCCCTTGAGGATCCTCACATGCTGCTCCCACGTGAGCAACGCCAGCGACGGGGACACGTCGACGCCAGCGCCCGCACCGGCACCGGCACTGCCGAACAGGTGCGCATCGAGGCTATCGTTGGGCATGAAGTCATAGACCAGAAGCAGGTCTTGCCCGCGCTTGCACCACCCGCGCAGCTCGACTAGTTCCGGTGCCGCATGCGCCCGAGGCTCGCCACCTCAGCGACGAACTCGCGCATCCCCTGCGACCCGTTGCTTGAGATCCTCTTGATGGCCTCTCTGACCAAGGCGAGCAGGCGGCTCGGCTAGGAGGGAGGGCAGCGCAGGTGGCGGGGCAGAGTGGCGGAGTGCACATGAAGTGTTTGAGGAAATGCCAGAGAGAGAGGAGGAAGAAGATTAATGCTGACAGGTGGGCCCATCCTGTCAGAAAGGCGTTTAGAAGAGACGAATTGGTCACTTTCCTGACATGGTAGTTTTTAGTCAAAGATTAGACAAAAAGTGGTAGTTTTCGGCACAAATTTGTAAAGTGATAGTTTGTAGTCACGGTTCCATAAAATGTGATAGTTTTTTGTTAAATACTCGCTTCTTCCTTGTTTCTTAATCCTCTTTGCAACCAGCATCTCAGTTAGAGCAAGATCATAGGGTGAAAAAAACTTCGACTTATCTTTCCACGCCACGCCGTTTAACATGGTAGGGGTGGAAAGGCTGCCTCATCATGTGCCGTAAACTGACTTGGCTGCTTATTTTGCCGTAAACTGACTTGGCTACTTATTTTTAAGTACTTGTTACTTATAAAAAAAGAGAGTATATTTTCTTGTTACTTCAATAGTCTAACGCCTATAACAAGGAGATTTATCGATCCATATGTCAGTCTTCCTGGTAGGAACTTGTACCCTATCAGGCCTGGGACGTAAGCAATAGGGGAAGGAGGGAGCTGGGCGAGGCGATGAGAGGCCGCGCCGGCGGTTGGGCGCCGTTGCAGAAGAGAAGGGAGATGGCGGCGGCGGCTAGGGTTAAAGGCGGCTAGGGTTCCGGCTCCTCTGGGAGCCGGGCAATAAAGATAATAATCATCTTATTGCTTGATTCCAAAAAGAGTCTTACAGCCTATATTTATAACCTAGATAATTTGCAATAAGGATGCGGCTGTAGTGTAGAAGTGGACTATGTGGGTGATGAGGCCCCCGACGCCTCTGGTCGATGACATGAATGGCGCAAGCTTTGTTGTGTGCTTGTTGCCTTGACATCGAGGGATCCTCTTGAGTCTACTCTCCTTCCTAGTAGATTTGGCCTTGTCCTTTGTGTGTGTGTTTGGTTTGCATGCATGTATATCGTGCTCTTCACATTGTTGGCATGTGTATATTCCGGGTCATGGTTTGATAAGTAGTTTCAACCCGTTTGTATCAGCTTTCGCCAAGATTCCCTTTAGTAGGCGGTCACCTTTTTTTTCTAAATTACGAAGAGGCATATGCATTCCTTGTTGCTCGAAAAAAGTTCCGTTGAAATTGCATGCAGAGAGTACAACCATTTTTTGTGTGTTGTTTTCAGCCCTACAAATTAAAAAAAACTCTATGAAGGAATTAATTAAAGATGAATTTGATCTAGGAGCAACCATGCCTATCTGACCCAGCCAGGATCCAACATTCCAGAGTATTTAACAAAAAACTACCACTTTTCGTGGAACCGTGTCTATAAACTACCACTTTACAAATTTGTGCCGAAAACTACCACTTTTTGTCTAATCTTTGACTAAAAACTACCATGTCGGGAAAGTGCCCGATTCGCCTCTTCTAAACGCCTTTCTGATAAGATGGGCCCACCTGTCAGCATTAATCTTCTTCCTCCTCTCTCTCTGGCATTTCGTCAAACACTTCATGCGCACTCCGCCGCTCTGCCCCGCCACCTGCGCCACCCTCCCTCCTAGCCGAGCCGTCTGCTCGCCTTGGCCATGGCGGCCGGCGTCGTGCCAAGGCCTCGCCACCCCCCGCTCGGCCCTGCCGCCTGACGCCGTGGTCTCGGACCCAACGCACCAGGTTCACGTCGGTGATGGGATTGATGGACCGGCGCCTGCTCGCCAGCTCGAGAAGCAGGCCACCGAAACCGAACGCGTCGATGGCTGTGGTGGCCTTGCCAGTCACGGTGAGCTCCGGCGCCATGTAGCCCAACGTCCCGACAACACGAGTCGTGGCAGCGCTGTGCTCGTAGAGGCGCGCGAGGCCGAAGTCGCCGAGCCGCACGCTCATGTCCGCGCCCAGCAGCACGTTGCTGGCCTTGACGTCGCGGTGCACCACCACCTGCTCCCACCCCTCGTGCAGGTACACCAGCCCGGACGCGACGCCCTTGCAGATCCTCACATGCTGCTCCCACGTGAGCAACGCCGGCGACAGGGACACATCGACGCCAGCGCCAGCACCGGCACGGGCACTGCCGAACAGGTGCGCATCGAGGCTATCGTTGGGCATGAAGTCGTAGACCAGAAGCAGGTCTTACCCGCGCTTGCACCACCCGCGCAGCTCGACTGGTTCCGGTGCCACATGCGCCCGAGGCTCGCCACCTCGGCGACGAACTCGCGCATCCCTTGCGACCCATTGCTTGAGATCCTCTTGATGGCCTCTCTGGCCAAGGCGAGCGGGCGGCTCTGCTAGGAGGGAGGGCAGCGCAGGTGGCGGGGTAGAGTGGCGGAGTGCACATGAAGTGTTTGAGGAAATGCTAGAGAGAGAGGAGGAAGAAGATTAATGCTGACAGGTGGGCCCATCCTGTCAGAAAGGCGTTTAAAAGAGACGAATTGGGCATTTTCCTGACATGGTAGTTTTTAGTCAAAGATTAGACAAAAAGTGGTAGTTTTCGACACAAATTTGTAAATTGATAGTTTGTAGCCACGGTTCCATAAAATGTGATAGTTTTTTGTTAAATACGCGCTTCTTCCTTGTTTCTTAATCCTCTTTGCAACCAGCATCTCAGTTAGAGCAAGATCATAGGGTGAAAAAAACTTCGACTTATCTTTCCACACCACGCCGTTTAACATGGCAGGGGTGGAAAGGCTGCCTCATCATGTGCCGTAAACTGACTTGGCTGCTTATTTTGCTATAAACTGACTTGAGTACTTATTTTTAAGTACTTGTTACTTATAAAAAAAGAGAGTATATTTTCTTGTTACTTCAATAGTCTAACGCCTATAACAAGGAGATTTATCGATCCATATGTCAGTCTTCCTGGTAGGAACTTGTACCCTACCAGGCCTGGGACGTAAGCAGTAGGGGAAGGAGGGAGCTGGGCGAGGCGATGAGTGGCCGCGTCGGCGGTTGGGCGCCGTCGCGGAAGAGGAGGGAGATGGCGGCGGCTAGGGTTAAAGGCGGCTAGGGTTCCGGCTCCTCTGGGAGCCGGGCAATAAAGATAATAATCTTCTTATTGCTTGATTCCAAAAAAAGTCTTACAGCCTATATTTATAACCTAGATAACTTGCATAATAATTAATCTAAGATAACTTATGGGCTAAGATTGCCCGGTGGGCCTAGCTAAACCGGCCATAACACTTCTCCTCGCCTGCACAAACAGCTCGTCCTCGAGCTGTAAGGTGGGGAAGCGCTGGCGGAACTCCTCGAGGTGATCAACCAACGTCAAACACCTTCTCGACAGCTGGGGCGGCTAGGTCGGCGGTGACGGTGTCCTCCGGAATGTAGTCTGCAACCTCCATGTAGAAGAGTCGCGGGCAGGCATGGCCGGGCGTGTAGGGCTCGTCGCAGTTGAAGCAAAACCCTTGGCGGCGACGCTCGAGTAGCTCGGCTGAGGTGAGCCGGCGGAACGGGCGCGCCGCGGTCACGGCGAGGGGTGCCGCAGAAGCCTGTGCAGGCCGACCCTGTGCGGAATCCGGCCCGGGTAGCGACCCAGCGGTCCGGGACGGTGATTCCTGCTGGATGGCCACCGCGCGACGCTCGAAAGCGCGGGCATAGTACATGGCCGACTGGATATCCTGGGGTCCCCGAAGCTCCACGTCCACGCGGATGTGATCCGGAAGTCCACCGACAAAGAGGTCGGCCCGCTGCTGCGCCGTCACACCCGACGCATGGCATGCCAGGGCCTGGAAACGGTCGGCGTAGTCCTGCACCGTTGAGGTGAATGGAAGGCGACCGAGCTCCGCCAGGCGGCTCCCGTGAACCGGAGGCCCAAAGCGAAGGAGGCAGAGCTCGCGGAAGCGCTCCCAAGGGGGCATGGCGCCCTCGTCCTGCTCGAGGGCGTAATACCAGGTCTGTGCCGCGTCGCGGAGGTGATACGAGGCGAGCCAGGTACGCTCTGATGCGAGGGTGCGCTGCCCGCGAAAGAACTGGTCGCACTGGTTGAGCCAGTTGAGGGGGTCCTCCGTGCCGTCATAGGTGGCGAAGTCGATCTTGGCGAACCGTGGCGGTGTCTGGGTCGGAGCGCCGTGTCGAGCAGACTCAGAGGTGTGGAGCAGTGAGGCGGGAGGCACCTGGTCGGAGTACTCCGGGTAGGGACCCGCGGAGCTGGATGGCCCGCCGAACTGCGGAAATGGGGTTGGCTGCTCCAGAGTGTAGGACCTTGAAGTAGATGTGTCTAGGGGGGGGGGGGGTGATTAGACACTTAATGCTAAAGTTGCAATTTTTAAGCTTTTTCGGTTTAGGTGGAGTTTAGGCATAATTTCAACATTCACAATACATATCAAGCAAGCATGCAAAGAGTATATGAGCAGCGGAATGTAAAGCATGCAACTTGCAAGAATGTAAAGGGAAGGGTTTGGAGAATTCAAACGCAATTGGAGACACGGATGTTTTTCCCGTGGTTCGGATAGGTGGTGCTATCCTACATCCACGTTGATGGAGACTTCAACCCACGAAGGGTAACGGTTGCGCGAGTCCACGGAGGGCTCCACCCACGAAGGGTAAAGGTTGCGCGAGTCCATGGAGGGCTCCACCCACGAAGGGTCCACGAAGAAGCAACCACCCACAAAGGGTCCACGAAGAAGCAACCTTGTCTATCCCACCATGGCCATCGCCCACGAAGAACTTGCCTCACTAGCGGTAGATCTTCACGAAGTAGGCGATCTCCTTGCCCTTACAAACTCCTTGGTTCAACTCCACAATCTTGTCGGAGGCTCCCAAGTGACACCTAGCCAATCTAGGAGACACCACTCTCCAAGAAGTAACAAATGGTGTGTAGGTAATGAACTCCTTGCTCTTGTGCTTCAAATGATAGTCTCCCCAACACTCAACTCTCTCTCATAGGATTTGGATCTGGTGAAAAGAAGGTTTGAGTGGAAAGCAACTTGGGGAAAGCTAGAGATCAAGATTCATATGGTAGGAATGGAATATCTTGGCCTCAACACATGAGTAGGTAGTTCTCTCTCAGAAATAGGATGCTGGAAGTGTAGGCTTAGTCTGATGGCTCTCTCCATAAATGAAGAGGAGGTGGAGGGGTATATATAGCCTCCACACAAAATCTAACCGTTACACACAGTTTTCCAATCTCGGTGGGACCGAATCAACAAACTCGGTCGGACCGAAAATGTAAACCTAGTGACCGTTAGAGATTTTTGGTGGGACTGACATGCAACTCGGTGGGACCGATATGGTTAGGGTTTGGGCATAACGTAATCTCGGTGAGACCGATTACACAAACTCGGTGAGACCGATTTTGGTAATTAGCTAACCAGAGAGTTGGTCAGGCAAACTCGATGGGACCGATTTGCTCTTTCGGTGAGACCGAAAAGTTACAAAAAGGAAACACTGAATTTACATTGCAATCTCGGTGGGACCGATTCGCTTTTTCGGTGAGACCGAAAAGTTACGAAAGGGAAACAGAGAGTTTGCAATCCCATCTCGGTGAGACCGAGATCCCTATCGGTAGAACCGAATTGTTAGGGTTTGGCAGTGGCTTATGACAAGTGAAACTCGGTGGCGCCGGATAGAAAGAATCGGTAGGACCGAGTTCGGCTTTGGGTTTAGGTCATATGTGGAAGTGGGAAAGTAGCTGAGGATTTTGGAGCATATCATTAAGCACATGAAGCAAGAGGCTCATTAAGCAACACCTCATCCCTCCTTGATAGTATTGGCTTTTCCTATGGACTCAATGTGATCTTGGATCACTAAAATGTAAAATAAAGAGTCTTGAGCTTGAAGCTTTAGCCAATCCTTTGTCCTTAGCATCTTGAAGGGGTTCCCACAACCTTTAGTCCATGCCACTCCATTGTTGAACTTATCTGAAACATGCTAGATAGAAATGTTAGTCCAACAAGAGATATGTTGTCATCAATTATCAAAACCACCTAGGGAGCACTTGTGCTTTCACAGAGCCGTGGTGTAGACCGGCGATGGCGAAGACCCAGCCGCCTATGCTGGAAGTGGCGACGGGGAGGGTGCCCCCGAGCTAGGCAGGGGCGGTGCCGGTGGTTGGAGTGTCGGTGGCGGGGGGTGGGCAGGGGCGTCGGTGGCCGCGGGAGGGGGTGGATGCAAGTACCACAGAGGGGCCGCGGCCGGCGTAGTCCCGCCGGGGTGTCCCGCTGGAAACGGCAGCAGGGGCTGCCCGGTGCAGGTCGGCGCGGAGAACGGCTGCAGCGGTCCGGTGGCCACCGCCTCCGGCATCTGCTGTAGCGGCCAGGGGCCCGAGGACGGCGTCGGCGCCAAGGGCCAGAGGGGCACGCCGTACGGAGAGACGCCCTGGGGCGGCCACGGCGTGTGGTCGTAGGTGGCAGGGGGCGCCGTCGGCAGGGGCATGTAGGGCCCGGCCGCGTACTGCTGCTGTTGCAAGTAGAGGCTCTGGACGGCGGTGACGAGGTCCCGCGGGGTGGCCGTGACCTGCTCCGGTGTGAAGACGGCGGACGGCGGTGGCGCAGGAGGAATTGTGGAGGACGGCGCGGCCGGGGTCGCGGTGGAGACGGGCCCCGCCAGCGTGGTTGATCCGGCGGCGGACGTCGTCGGCGCGGTGAGGGACGGCGCCGGCAGCATTGGCGCGGTGAGGGACGGCGCCGTCGTCATCGGCGCAGTGGATCCGCTGGAAAGCGTCGACGGTGGTGGTGGCAGCGACATGATTGGAATTTGGTCTCTGATTACCAAATTGGTAGGAACTTGTACCCTACCGGGCCTGGGACGTAAGCAGTAGGGGAAGGAGGGAGCTGGGCGAGGCAATGAGCGGCCGCGCCGGCGGTTGGGCGCCGTCGCGGAAGAGGAGGGAGATGGCGGCGGCGGCTAGGGTTAAAGGCGGCTAGGGTTCCGACTCCTTTGGAAGCGGGCAATAGAGATAATAATCTTCTTATTGCTTGATTCCAAAAAAAGTCTTACAGCCTATATTTATAATATAGATAACTTATATAAGAATTAATCTAAAATAACTTGCGGGCTAAGATTGCCCGGTGGGCCTAGCTAAACCGACCATAACATTTCCATTGCCAAGCAAAGTGCTAGGTGTGAAGTTCTTCAGCTCGGTGATATTGCTCAGCCAATACTGCAACAAAAAGTCGGTTTTCGTAGCAGCTAGATCCCAATCCAACCAATTATTCCCTTTCCATCTAATATATAAACTACGCTCAACAAGGCGCATTCACGACGGCCACTGACTTCGCCCAAGCGCATCGATCTCAACGATGAGAAGAATCATGACCCGGAGATAACAAGTTCTCAGATCCATTAGTGAATCATGTATGGGTTTCACATGCTGAAATCTTGGTGGCTTGCCCGTTTCTGGCATTTCTTTGCCAACTATCGCGAACAAGAAACAAAATGAAACTAGAAACAATAAGGAGTCACAGGGCATGCCTGACTTTTGCGGTTACACTCTTTGCATAGGTGCAAGAGAAAGACTCGGTGCAAAGCACGAAAGGACGCCCGAATGCGATATGTTCATGTGCCCCCGTCTCAGGGACAAGGAATGAGATCTCCTCGTCCATTCATTGGCCTGGAAGCTTTTCTTTTGCGTCGCTTTTTCGCTCCATGTCACTCTTTGCCTGTGTAGTTGCTTGCATGCTCCCTTTTACATAATTCATTCACTCGTGTCGTGCAGTCCTGTTGTCAGGTCAGGCTCCTGTTCTTAACGAACTGATCAAAATTGATTAATTGTTGAACGATAGTACAAATTAGCAAGCTGGAGATAGATCGAATGTGTACAAAAACTAGGCAGCAACGATGGATGATGATGTGTGTTGGGCGAGTTGGCTGGGAATCCGCCGACGCGCGGCCACGCAAAATAAAATGACTGTCGCGCATGAACATCGTCGCCCGTCGACTGATATCATGGGGCCAGTCGACCTGTTCTTTTTTTTTTCTATAAATCTTTGAGGATATAGTTCCTCATTGAAGTGCTAGTTCAGAATCAAAGGCTGCAGTTAGAGCAGATGTGACAAGGGGATTGAACGGAATGGAAGAGCGTCCCTCGCTGGACGGGCTGGGGTGGATAAACCATAAATCACCGTGTGGTTCGCAGGGGCGGCTGATCAACAGCAGGCAGCGCCTCAGCCCTCAGGGAAGCTCTCGCTCAAGGAAAAAAGACCATAAAAGAGGTATTAGAAACATCCGTCGCATGGAATTTTGTTGGGTCAGCGCTCTGACAGCCGTCGGACCTAACCACCACGTGCGCGACCATTTTTTTACTTCCTGCAACAACCGTTCAGTTTTGAAAACAGATTCCCCTGTCCACCATCCTGACACAACTGCGCCCAACGCGGCGCCAGTCCCCACCATCGCAAAATCGCTGCCGTCGGCGCGCGGGAGAACTAGTCCTTGCCGTGCTCCCCGAACTTGCTGCTGCTCCTCCTCCGTCTCAGTCTTGCGAGCAGCTGCTAGCTCCAATCCAGCATGACGGCGGCGACCTCCCACGCCCGACGCTTCTTCGACATTTTCTGCAACCGGAGCTATATTTCTGAAACATGCCTTATGTTGCAATGTTTGACTACTCACTCTCTAATGTCGGGCGCTCCTCTGAAGCTGCAACTCGGGCTATGTTTCTGAAACAAGGCCCTTGTTGCAGAAAAAAAATCTTCACAATCGAAACATTTCTCTTCTTTCTGAAACAAAAAATATGTTGCAGAAATCTTTCGAAACAAGACCCCAACTATAGGAAAAAAAAACTTCACCACCGAATCGTTTTTTCTTTCTTTCTGCAACTAATCATGTGTTGCAGAAATCTACTGAAACATGACCCTTATTGCAAGAATAAAATTGGCTACACGGGATCGACTTGTGGCCAGCGTGGCCGCTTGATCAGATTTGATGTGACGACTATGCAAGCGGCGGACGCTCGCGCGTGCATCCGCCGGCTGAAGGATAGTGTTTCCTTATTTCTTCGGCTTGCACAGAAAAGATAGAATGCATAAAAAAATTACCGGAAAAGATAGGATGTAAAGTGATACTTCATCAGTCACCCGGCTAATGTAGATGAGTTGATGATCTATAATATGCAACGAGATGGATGAGATTGATATATTGGAATTATGTGTCCTGCAACTATATTCAAATTACCAGGAGTTAAAAAAATATTCGGATTATCTCATTATGGAATTATACATGTATTTATGCATGGAATTACTTTACATGATTATCATGGAATTATCATTTGTTGGAACATACTTAAGTTATATGCTTAAGGAAGCTGGTCGATTATTAGTGAAATACAATATGTGATTTATATTGGAAAGACTACCCGGTACAGTGATAACCGGAAGGAGCTAGATGGTATAGTTAGATTATAGCCCTAATGTTGATCTACATGATTAGAGGAATTTACACTCTACTATGACGCGTTGCTCACAAGCGCGTGCTCCGGGAACATAATGGGTAGAATCCGTTAACAGACAAATATGATCGTGGTTGGTAATTTGATCTGAACTCTATCCCGGAAACTAGTGAAAAAAAAACTAGGAATCTTATATCTGAATAAGAGGTGGATTCTTTAAAAAGACAATATAAAAAGATCCCTACCCCCTAGTCTCAGATATGTGAATTATGAGCGGCATCACGGATAAGCGCAGAGAAATTAAGGGTAGACCGTAAAACCCTAAAATTCTAACATTGACATGGAGCTAGGTTGAAGGGTCGTCCATCATGCAACTCTGCCGTAGTGGTCACCGCCGTCCAAATACTACCCGCTGTGCCTCGCGCGCTCTTTCTCCGTGTGCGTGAAGTGCCGGATATGCCGCTTCTTCCTGTGTCGCTTCAAACAGGTGCTAGCTGCGGCAGAACCCAGCGTGCTCTTTGTTGTTGGAGGCTGCGTTCGATTGATCCGGAAAAGCGTTTTTTTCCTTTGGGCGCACGGATCGAGGACTGGTTCTACGTATTGCATGCCCGGTTAATCATGCGGACTCGTCACCCCACATCTCCGCTGCGATCAACCGTGGTGATCCCGCCACCGACAGAAACTTTCTGCTGCTATGCGCCTCCGTGTACAACGCGGTGGTACTAAACGTGGATCGAACGACTGCAAGGCATCAGCACGCTCTTTTCCCCGCCGATTGAAGAAACATAAAGGTCCAGGTCCGGAGGCATTGGGCGATTAGCTGTTGCCATTACATTACATCTACTACAACTCGAAGCAGACCAACCGTGAGGAGTAGTGGTACTTTAACACAAGCAACACACGATCATCAGAATTATTTTATTACTGCACTCACGGGAATCGAGGAAGGCTGGATCACAGTGATACAATACCGAAGGAAGAAAATTAAGCACACTGCACGCTTGCATGCAGGAACAAACCCGTCAGGTCTCGATTGATCTGGAATAGTAGTAAATCCAAAAGCAGATTGATCATTATTATTTTTTTGGTGCGTGATGGAGGAAGTTGTGCAGGAAGAACGGTAATCCTTTTCTCACAATTCCATGAGACAGTATGTTTTCTGAGTTTCTTAGTATTGCAGATTACATGCAAATATTAAAACGGTTTGGAAAAAGACAAAATCAGTTTTTGGATAATATCGATCACATTGTGTACAAAAACAAACCGGAAAGGCAAAACTTAAAATGTCATTCCTAAGGAAAAGGAGATATATAATTGTTCTTTGGACGCGTCTAGCCAGCGCACGGCCATCTGGATGCTTAGCGAGCGGCCCGCCACTTGTAATTAGAATAGTCATTCTAATAGTCATTTTTCCTTCTACATATTAAATGCCAGCATGTGCATCTCCTTTTGTGCATGCATATGCATGTGCATGTGTTTGTTCGCATTTATTTTATAATTTTAAAATTTTAAAAGGCATAACTTTTATTTTGCGTGTCAAAATTCAAATCTGTTTTCACCGTTGAAACCCTTGCGGCGTGCTCTTCAAAAGTAGATACCACATGGGGGTGTTTCGACGAACTAGTCTTTCTGCCAACTAAATATCAATATGTGTGCAACTAGACTACATGCCGCGCCAACTGAGCATATGTGTGTGCCAATAGTCCTTTTGCCAACTAAATATCAATATGTGTGCAACTAGACTACATTGTCACGCCAACTAAGCATATGTGTGTGCCAATAGTCGTGCCAACTAAACATTAATGTATATGTAACTAGACTACATTGCCGCGTCAACTGAGCATATATGTGTGTAACTAGTCCTACCAACTTAATATCAATGTATGTGTAACTAGACTACATTGCCGCGTCAATTGCGCATATGTGTGTGCAACTAGTGTCCTGCTAACTAAGCATTGATATGTGTGCAACTAGACTAAATTACAAACCAACTGAGCATATATGTGTGCAACTAGTCCTTCTGGTAACTAAACATCAATGTGTGTGTAACTAGACTACATTATAAGCCAACTAAACATCAATGTGTGTGCAACTAGACTAAATTACAAGCCATGTAGTAGTAAAGTTGGTTTTAGAAAAGTTGCACAATGCAGTACTTTAGTTGCATCATATAGCACCAAAGTTGGCATCAAAAAAATTTCGTCGAAACATACCCATGCGGGATCTAGTTTCGAAGATCTCGTCGCGATGAATCCAACAATGAAAACGGATCTGAATTCCGATGTGTGGTTTAAAAGATATGACTTTTAAAAAATTTACGAGGCCAAAATAAATGTGCGTGAATATGTTTCTCAGACTAGTCTGTACGCATTTAATGCTAACAAAAAACATTCACTAGCTGACAAAAGAAGATACACATGTGAGTAACAAGCCTGCCGCCCGTTTCTATGAAAAAATGCGCGTGCACTTTTAAGATTTCAGATTGTTCTTTGCCTGCTCAATATGAGAGTACAGATTGTATGGAAATTAATTATTTGCAATCTAGAATACATTCTTGGTGGAACATGTCTCACGGGTTTTGTTTATTTGGGAAGTGCAACTCATTGTTGTCCTAAACTGTACGCCAAGTTGTTTGAAATAATTCTATATACACTTGTCATCATGAGTGGTCATTTAATCTATGCAATATGGGATACTATTTTGTCTATGAAGGAAGACATAAAACCCTTTTGAGGGAATGATTTGGTCAATTATGGTTGACTACACCTTGAAAACGAAGATACAATATTTCAAATAGAATTGGCTAAGAGGAAGTGTCTATTATGGAACATCACTTATTTATGGAGGAAGGTAGAAACCACTCTGTGGACAAGGAAACTTGCTCTTCATCTGTCGGTATGTTTAATGATAATATTTGCACTATATTTATTTATTTGGGGCTATTTTTCAAGTAGTTGGATTGGGGCCATGTATTATTGCTGGAATACAATAGCAATTTTATTGGCATACAAACAATTTCAAAGGAAATTATAACATTTATGTGCTTTGTCAATTGCTGCTAAATCTGCTACACTTTGGAATTGGAAATTTTGCCATTAAACTCCCTTGTGGAGGAAAACTATTAATGTTATAGGACACTCTGTGCAACTTTAGTGAGAAGGTACTTGATTTATTGGTCTATCTTGGAATCTATTGATTATGACATACTATTTGGAAAAGGAAGAGTGGAAATATTGCTCAATGGTTAACTTAGTGCATTTTGGATTTTCACACAATGATCTATCTTTCTTGATCTCCATTGGAAGTTGGCAAACCGAATTGTTTATATTTGGAAAAGATTACTCCATATGGTGGAATATCGACAGTGGGAACACATGCTTGGAATCTTATTATCTACATCATCAACGACTTGGTCACATGTCTTAGAACTGGATCAAGAGGCTTATTGATTCTAGAATTTTAAACTTTAGTGGGAGGACTATGGTACATGTGAAGCATATATGAGTTTTTTTAATACACCTTGTTTATTAAGGTGGAAGGAGATGAAAGGGCTTCACATCGTTTCTTTTTGATATACTTATGGTTTTTTTGACATCCCCACTAGATGTCAGATTATTTATTTCATCTCACTCTTCGATGATTACACTTTTATATGGTTATGTTTATCTTTTATTATACAAGTCAGAAGGTTTTATTGTGCTAGTCACATGTTATACTAAAGTGGAAAATCAGTTGATTAAATAATATCATAGTTTTAACAACTGATTGTTGGGGGAAGTACACTTCAGGAATATATCGCTTTTATGTAGAGAGCATGGAACTATTCACCATTGTAATATACCTTACACTTCGCAATTGAATGGAGGAATTGAATGTCTTGTGTACTCCCTTGTTTCCTTGGAAAGAAGCATTGCATACTGTCATTTGTTGATATCATTCTCCATCTAGTACAATCACTTGACTAGAAGGAAATCTTCTATTTTGGCATGAAATTCTCAGTTATTACAAAGCTCACACCAGGAATATATTTTTTCATGGTTATTCTAGTGGATCAAAGGGTGTTTCCTTAGTTATCTGGAAAAGGAATACTGGTGGAAAGTAGGAACACAATCATTTTTTATGATCAAGGGTGGAATTATTGACAATCATAGTATAGTATAACCTTTACTACAAAGGAAACTACAAGTGAAACTCCCGAGACTAACATGCTTAGGATAAGTGAGAGGAATTAACTTGGAATGTCATCTCTTGACAATTGTTATATGTTTTTAGGCGAAGTCACTCTAAATTTAGAGGATTCACTAAATTCTCTTACGAAGGTTTGTTCATCAATGTCAACTATGTGTGGAAGAATTGCGGGAAGGAATAAACTCAAATGAGGAAGATCATAGTTTGGGGACTTAATATCATACCAAATAACCGCAAGCCTATTGTCTGGAAGTGATTTTTTAAGGATATTTGGCTCACTGGAATATTATAATGTCACTCTTGTTATTCACTTATTCCAACAGAGGGAAATATACTTTGTGGAAACTCTCTCTCCTGAAATTTTGGGAAAGTGGAACTAAAGACATGGTTTGCTAATTGAGTATATTAATGTATGGTCTTATAACAAGCTTCACATCAATGGAATAGTAGGTCATATGGTTTTTCTAAATGAAGCAAGGCGGTCATCTACAAACGTAAGTGTAAAGTATTTTGCATTATTATTGTATATGTTAATATTGTTTTGTTGTTTGCAATGATAAAGTCACATTGATGGAAGTGAAAGCTTGGTCATCTTTTAACTTTCATATGAAAGGAACATTTGAAACATCCTATGTTTTACGAGTGGAAATACATAGGTGATATTTTGAAGTGTTTCTCTATGGAAAATTGCAAATCAGTTAAAATACCTTTGATAAAGGGAATCATACTCGGTGAGGATTTATATTTGAACTCCTAAGGAAAATAGACTAATAAATGGTACTGGAATTCGTATGTATCTTCATTATATTATCATACCTTAGCTACCGGAATTTATGCTGCATTCAAGCAGTGGAATGAAAGACGGGCAGCTAAGGAAATTTCACACATCATATAAGATTGTGGAAAGTGCATCACTACATGTCACTTGTTCTGTAATTTATATTGAAGTTAAACACATTGAGGAAACTATCACTCTATCTACAAGATGAGAAATAAGTCCAGGTATGCATATTCAAAAAAAATGTAGTACTAATATGGTGCAGGTTCACTGACCGAAGTCAGGAATTTCTTTCAACGCATGGTTAATTATGGAACTTCATTTACTAATTGGATTCGATATTTATGTGGTTTCAAAAGTTTATTGAACATGGTTATCTTATACTTGACTCAATGTGGAATTAATCATATTATCATATATGTGATGGAAAATAATTGATGCGGAATTTCACTCGAGGAAACAAAATACTTAAGGTGCCTATAAAGGTGGAATTACACTCTAGAAAATAATAATCGAGGCGACAAGGACATCTATGCTGGAATAATTAGGAGGAAACTAAGGTCTCTAGTGATCTTAAGTGTCACAACAAGGAAACATACTGAGGGAAGGTATCACTATATATTTCTTTGGACTTTCAACAAAGTGCTAATATGATTGTTGTTCCCTTGACTAAGCCTCTTAGTCAGGAGGTATTTGGTAAGCATGTTAAGACTATGGGTTTACGAATATTTGGATGATCGTTTTGGACAAGTGGGAGATGTTGGAATTATGTGTCCTGCAACTATATTCAAATTACCAGGAGTTAATAATATTCGGATTACCTCATTATGAAATTATACATGTATTTATGCATGGAATTACTTTACATGATTATCATGGAATTATCACTTGTTGGAACATACTTAAGTTATATGCTTAAGAAAGCTGGTCGATTATTAGTGGAATACAATATGAGATTTATATTGGAAAGACTACCCGGGTACGGTGATAATCGGGAGGAGCTAGATCGTATAGTTAGATTACAACCCTAATGTTGATCTACATGATTAGAGGAATTTACACTCTATTATGACGCGTTGCTCACAAGCGCGTGCTCCGGGGACATAACGGGTAGAATTCGTTAACAGACAAATATGATCGTGGTTGGTAATTTGATTTGGACTCTATCCCGGAAACTAGTGAAAAAAAACTAGGAATCTTATATCTGTATAACAGGTGGACTCTTTGAAAAGACAGTATAAGAAGGTCCCTATCCTCTAGCCTCAGATATGAAAAATGTGAGCGGCACCACGGATAAGCGTAGAGGAATTAGGGGATAGACCGCAAAACCCTAAAATTCTAACATGATATGCTAGATCCGAATGAACAAGAAACTTCACTTCTTATCCGTCTTCCTTGTTTCTCTTGGCAGCTTATAGCCAAGGCACCATGGTGTTTAACATAAGTTTCATGTAATTGACCTCTCGGTCCTCAGGCTTCAGCCTGTTTTGAAATATATAAGGTAGAGCGACATCTATCTTTCATTTCAAAAAAAAAAAACAAAAAACATCTCCTTGCACAGAAACACTATTGGTGACGGGATACCAGGGGATGCTGGCGACGTGGGAGCCCGGCCGATGGCGTGGAACGCCCCACCGACCATCTCCTAGACCCAGCAATCGGGGAGCGCACGGTCGTGGGCGAGCGAGAAGAGTCGTAGTGGCCTCAAAGGAACAAGAGAACGATTTTTTTTGAGAAAAAGGAACAAGAGAACAAACAAAGCCGAGAGGAGAAACACAGAGATGGGCCGAGTTCGCGGACCAAGTGGCATGCACCAGGGCCCACTAATGAGAAGATGGGGAAATCGTCTCGTGGATCAGCGGCCCATTTAAGGTGCCCGGACTGGATGGGGCGCGGCGACATGATTTGAAGCGTTGGACGATGGATCAGACGGCCACAAACGTCAAATTCTCGTGTTTTCTCCTATGCACTATATAAAGACATCTCATATGAAATTCTTGTGTTTTGTAACTACAGGAACTCTCAATCGTATGTCTGCATTGTTCCTACGTTTTTCATGCAATCCAAAGAGGCACATAGTGATCTCAGAAAGCTCGTTGACAGGTCTCCAAGGGCATATACAATGCAATGTGCTTATGAAAACAATAAAAAAATATCAATGCATATTTGTGTAACACAAAGGCTTAATTAGGCACCTATATAATGAAAAACAAGCACCGAAGCTTAAGTGAAAGAGCTAAAAGTTTACACGAATCTTGAAGTTATTTAAAAAGGCTCACTATATTAGCATGCACATCAAGTATATTAAATAGACTGATTTAGGTACAAAAGACTATATTACCCTTTTAATTGAAAGGGGTAGCTTGTGATCTCTATCTTTAATATGCATTGAAATCCGTAAACTTTTCTAGGGGGTTGTATCAAAGTAAAGTTCAAAGTGAAAAAATAATTTATTTTTACGAGTACCTCTCTAAGCACCTCACATTATGCATATATAAAACTATGTGCTTGAACAAAATGCTAGTGAAAAGGAACCAATTTTGTAGGCATCGGTGTTTGTTTCTATAGCAGAGATGCTTAAATAAAAATTGATTTACTTTTAAAAGCAATTTTTATGAGGGGTGCTACGCGCCGGCCAACCAATTTTGTTAGAAAACATCGACTGCCTCCCAAACCGTCGAATAGAGGCAGGATGAATGCAGAAATAACCATCACATCTTGCTACAAAGCTCAGTGTTGCGTGATACGTCTTCAATGTATCTATAATTTTTGATTGCTCCATGCTATATTATCTACTATTTTGGACTATATTGGGCTTTATTTTCCACTTTTATATTATTTTTGGGACTAACCTATTAACCGGAGGCCCAACCTAGAATTGCTATTTTTTTGCCTATTTCAGTGTTTCAGATAAACATAATATGAAACAGAGTCCAAACGGAATAAAATCTTCGGAAACGTGATTTTCTCGCCGAACGTGATCCAGGAGACTTGGACCCTACTGCAAGGGATCAAAGAGGTGGTCACGAGGGTGGGGGTGCCCCCCTAGGGCGTGCCCCCTGCCTCGTGGGACCCTCGGTGCTCCACCGACGTACTCCTTCCTCCTATATATACACACGTACCCTCAAACGATAAGAACAGGAGCCAAAACCCTAATTGCACCGTCGCAACTTTCTGTATCCACGAGATCCCATCTTGAGGCCTGTTCCGGAGCTCCGCCGGAAGAGGGCCATCATCACGGAGGGCTTCTACATCATCATAGCCCCTCCGATGAAGTGTGAGTAGTTTACCTCAGACCTTCGGGTCCATAGTTAGTAGCTAGATGGCTTCTTCTCTCTCTTTGAATCTCAATACAAAGTTCTCCCCTCTCTCGTGGAGATCTATTCGATGTAATCTTCTTTTTGCGGTGTGTTTGTTGAGACCGATGAATTGTGGGTTTATGATCAAGTCTATCTATGAATAATATTTGAATCTTCTTTGAATTATTTTATGCATGATTCATCATCTTTGCAAGTCTCTTCAAATTATCCGTTTGGTTTGGCCAACTAGATTGGTAGTTCTTGCCATGGGAGAAGTTCTTAGCTTTGGGTTCGATCTTGCGGTGTCCTTACCCAGTGACAGAAGGGGCAGCAAGGCACGTATTGTATCGTTGCCATCGAGGATAACAAGATGGGGTTTATTTCATATTGCATGAATTTATGTCTCTAAATCATGTCATCTTGCTTAAGGCGTTACTCTGTTTTTAACTTAATACTATAGATGCATGCTGGATAGCGGTCGATGAGTGGAGTAATAGTAGTAGATGCAGAATCGTTTCGACCTACTTGTCACGGACGTGATGCCTATATACATGATCATGCCTAGATATTCTCATAATTATGCACAATTCTATCAATTGCTCAACAGTAATTTGTTCACCCACCGTAGAATACTTATGCTCTTGAGAGAAGCCACTAGTGAAACCTATGGCCCCCGGGTCTATTCTCATCATATCAATCTCCATAACTTTTATATTGCTTTGCTATTTACTTTGCTTTTACTTTTTACTTTGCATCTTTATATCAAAAATACCAAAAATATTTGATCTATCAGATCTCACTCTCGTAAGTGACCGTGAAGGGCTTGACAACCCCTAATCGCGTTGGTTGCGAGTAGCTATCGCTTTGTGCAGGTACGAGGGACTTGAGCGTGGGCTCCTACTGGATTGATACCTTGGTTCTCAAAAACTGAGGGAAATACTTACGTTACTCTGCTGCATCATCCCTTCCTCTTCAGGGAAAACCAACACGAGCTTAAGATGTAGCAAGAAGGATTTCTGGCGCCGTTGCCGGGGAGTCTACGCAAAAAGTCATATACCAAGTACCCATGACAATCCCTATCTCTCGCATTACATTATTTGTCATTTGCCTCTCGTTTTCCTCTCCCCCCAATTCACCCTTGCCGTTTTATTTGCCCTCTCTCTCTCCATCCTCCCTCTCTGTTTGCCTCTTTTGTCCGCTTGCTTTTTGTTTGCTTGTGTGTTAGTTTGTTTGCCTGCTTGTCGTTATGTCTGAAACTGGGGAAGTTATCGCCAATTTGGGCGATAACAATATCATGGAAGATCCTGATACTCCTGCTAAAGAACCTACCATCTTTCATACAAAAAAAGTTCCGTGTTGATAGTGGTAATATTATTTTTCAAAGGAGTTATTCAAGATTTCTTTACTTGTGTCGGTGCTTTACCTTCTATGGGTACTTCTATCCTTCACAGAACTAGTAGTCTTGCGGACGCTATTGCCATGCTTGTAGGACCGAAGGAGGAACCTATACCTCCCAAGGTTGATCTTGGGGAATTTTGTCCCGTTAAATTTAGTCCTTTTGATTACTTTTGCTTGCCTCAAAGAAAACTTGCTGCCGAATGTAGAGAATATGAAATGAGTTTCACCAATCTATCTTATTATTATGGCAATACCTAGATCTATTCTTGCTCGTTATGCCCAGCTAGGGGCGTTAAACGATAGCGCTTGTTGGGAGGCAACCCAATTTTATTTTTATTCCTTGCTTTTTGCTCCTGTTTAGTAATAAATAAATTATTTAGCCTCTGTTTTGGTTGTGTTTTTTGTGTTTAATTAGTGTTTGTGCCAAGTAGAACCGTTGGGAAGACTTGGGAAAAGTCTTGTTGAACTTGCTGTAAAAAACAGAAACTTTAGCGCTCACGAGAACTGCTGTCATTTTTATTTGAAAATTTATATTTAGTTAATTATTTTTGAAGATTATTAATAGATAAATTCCTCACGTCCAGAAATTTATTTTAGAATCTTTGGGGTTCCAGATCTTGCGCTAGCTACAGATTACTACAGACTGTTCTGTTTTTGACAGATTCTATTTTTCGTGTGTTGTTTGCTTATTTTGATTAATCTATGGCTAGTAAAATAGTTTATAATCCACAGAGAAGTTGTAATACAGTAGGTTTAACACCAATATAAATAAAGAATGAGTTCATTACAGTACCTTGAAGTGGTCTTTTGTTTTCTTTCGCTAACGGAGCTCACGAGTTTTCTATTTTGAGTTTTGTGTTGTGAAGTTTTCAAGTTTTGGGTGAATTCTTTTGATGGATCATGGAACAAGGAGTGGCAAGAGCCTACGCTTGGGGATGCCCATTGCACCCCCAAGATAATCCAAGGACACCAAAAAGTCAAAGCTTGGGGATGCCCCCGGAAGGCATCCCCTCTTTCGTCCACTTTCATCGGTAATTTACTTGGAGCTATATTTTTATTCACCAACATGATATGTGTTTTGCTTGGAGCGTCTTGTATTATTTGTGTCTTTGTTTGTTAGTGTGCCACAATCATCCTTGCTGTACACACCTTTTGAGAGAGCCATACATGAATTAAAATTTGACAGAATGCTCTATGTGCTTCACTTATATCTTTTGAGCTAGATAATTTTGCTCTATGTGCTTCACTTATATATTTTGAGCTAGATAATTTTGCTCTATGTGCTTCACTTATATCTTTTGAGCTAGATAATTTTGCTCTACGTGCTTCACTTATATCTTTTGAGCTAGATAATTTTGCTCTGTGTGCTTCACTTATATCTTTTGAGCTAGATAATTTTGCTCTATGTGCTTCACTTAGATCTTTTAGAGCACAGTGGTGGATTCGTTTTAAAGAAACTATTGATATCTCATGCTTCACTTAAATTAATTTGAGAGTCTCTTAATAGCATGGTAATTTGCCTAATAATAATATGCTTGGTATTCAAGATTTGTGAAACTTTCTTTTGAGTGTGTTGAATACTAAGAAAAGATTAAAGCATGATAATTGTTTTGAGATATGGAGGTGATAATATTAAAGTCATGCTAGTTGAGTAGTTGTGAATTTAAAGAATACTTGTGTTGAAGTTTGTGATTCCCGTAGCATGCACGTATGGTGAACCGTTATGTGATGAAGTCGGAGCATGATTTATTTATTGATTGTCTTCCTTATGAGTGGCGGTCGGGGACGAGCGATGATCTTTTCCTACCAATCTATCCCCCTAGGAGCATGCGCGTAATACTTTGCTTTGATAACTTCTAAATTTTTGCAATAAGTATATGAGTACTTTATGACTAATGTTGAGTCCATGGATTATACGCACTCCCACCCTTCCACCCTTGCTAGCCTCTCTAATACCGCGCAACTTTCGCCGGTATCATAAACCTACCATATACCTTCCTCAAAACAGCCACCATACCTACCTATTATGGCATTTCCATAGCCATTCCGAGATATATTGCCATGCAACTCTCCACCATCTAGTTCATCATGACACATCCATCATTGTCATATTACTTAGCATGATCATGTAGTTGACATAGTATTTGTGGCAAAGCCACCGTTCATAATTCTTTCATACTTGTCACTCTTGATTCATTGCATATCCCGGTACACTGCCAGAGGCCTTCATATAGAGTCATACTTTGTTTTAGTATCGAGTTGTAAATAAATAGAAGTGTGATGATCATCATTCAATAGAGCATTGTCCCCAAAAAAAAGCAAGGCCAAAGAAAAAAAAGAAGGCCCAAAAAAATAAAAAAAATAAGGGGCAGTGTTACTATCCTTTTTTCCACACTTGTGCTTCAAAGTAGCACCATGATATAGCAAGTCTCATATATTGTGCTTCAAAGTAGCACCAGGTTCTTCATATAGAGAGTCTCATATGTTGTCACTTTCATATACTAGTGGGAATTTTCGTTATAGAACTTGGCTTGTATATTCCAATGATGGGCTTCCTCAAATTGCCGTAGGTCTTCGTGAGCAAGCAAGTTGGATGCACACCCACTAGTTTCTTTTGTTGAGCTTTCATACATTTATAGCTCTAGAGCATCCGTTGCATGGCAATCCCTACTCACTCACATTGATATCTATTGATGGGCATCTCCATAGCCCGTTGATACGCCTAGTCGATGTGAGACTATCTTCTCCTTTTTGTCTTCTCCACAACCACCATTCTATTCCACCTATAGTGCTATATCCATGGCTCACGCTCATGTATTGCGTGAAGATTGAAAAAGTTTTGAAAAAGTTAGAGTATGAAACAATTGCTTGGCTTGTCATTAGGGTTGTGCATGATTTAAATACTTTGTGTGGGGAAGATGGAGCATAACCAGACTATATGATTTTGTAGGGATAACTTTATTTGGCCATGTTATTTTGAGAAGACATAATTGCTTTGTTAGTATGCTTGAAGTATTATTATTTTCTATGTCAATATAAACTTTTTTCTTGAATCTTTCTAATCTGAATATTCATAACATAATTAAGAAGATTTACATTGAAATTATGCCAAGTAGCACTCCGCATAAAAATTCTCTTTTTATCATTTACCTACTCGAGGACGAGCAGGAATTAAGCTTGGGGATGCCTGATACGTCTCCAACATATCTATAATTTTTGATTGCTCCATGCTATATTATCTACTGTTTTGGACTAAATTGGGCTTTATTTTCCACTTTTATATTATTTTTAGGACTAACCTATTAACCGGAGGCCCAACCCAGAATTGTTGTTTTTTTGCCTATTTCAGTGTTTCGGATAAACAGAATATCAAACGGAGTCCAAACGGAATAAAATCTTCGGAAACGTGATTTTCTCGCCGAACGTGATCCAGGAGACTTGGACCCTACTGCAAGGGATCAAAGAGGTGGTCACGAGGGTGGGGGCACCCCCCCTAGGGCGCGCCCCCTGCCTCATGGGCCCCTCGGTGCTCCACCGACGTACTCCTTCCTCCTATATATACACACGTACCCCCAAACGATCAGAACAGGAGACAAAACCCTAATTCCACCATCGCAACTTTCTGTATCCACGAGATCCCATCTTGGGGCCTGTTCCGGAGCTCCACCGGAAGAGGGTCGTCATCACGGAGGGCTTCTACATCATCCTATCCCCTCCGATGAAGTGTGAGTAGTTTACCTCAGACCTTCGGGTCCATAGTTAGTAGCTAGATGGCTTCTTCTCTCTTTTTGAATCTCAATACAAAGTTCTCCCCCTCTCTCGTGGAGATCTATTCGATGTAATCTTCTTTTTGCGGTGTGTTTGTTGAGACCGATGAATTGTGGGTTTATGATCAAGTCTATCTATGAATAATATTTGAATCTTCTTTGAATTCTTTTATGCATGATTGGTTATCTTTGCAAGTCTCTTTGAATTATCCGTTTGGTTTGGCCAACTAGATTGGTAGTTCTTGCCATGGGAGAAGTGCTTAGCTTTGGGTTTGATCTTGCGGTGTCCTTACCCAGTGACAGAAGGGGCAGCAAGGCACGTATTGTATCATTTCCATCGAGGATAACAAGATGGGGTTTATTTCATATTGCATGAATTTATCTCTCTACATCGTGTCATCTTGCTTAAGGCGTTACTCTGTTTTTAGCTTAATACTCTAGATGCATGTTGGATAGCGGTCGATGAGTGGAGTAATAGTAGTAGATGCAGAATCGTTTTGATCTACTTGTCACAGACGTGATGCCTATATACATGATCATGCCTAGATATTCTCATAATTATGCACAATTCTATCAATTGCTCAACAGTAATTTGTTCACCCACTGTAGAACACTTATGCTCTTGAGAGAAGCCACTAGTGAAACCTATGGCCCCCGGGTCTATTCTCATCATATCAATCTCCATCACTTTTATATTGCTTTTCTATTTACTTTGCTTTTAATTTTTACTTTGCATCTTTATATCAAAAATAGCAAAAATATTTTATCTATCAGATCTCACTCTCGTAAGTGACCGTGAAGGGCTTGACAACCCCTAATCGTGTTGGTTGCGAGTAGCTATCGCTTTGTGTAGGTACGAGGGACTTGAGCGTGGGCTCCTACTGGATTGATACCTTGGTTCTCAAAAACTGAGGGAAATACTTACGCTACTTTGTTGCATCATCCCTTCCTCTTCGAGGAAAACCAACGCGAGCTCAAGACGTAGCATTGCGCTCGTCTCTCTACAACACCGGTCTTGTTGTAGTATTTTTTATTCGATCTCCGCAACAAAATCACGCTCCACAAACATTATTCATAAGATATATTAACTCAAATCAAACTTAAATCCTATCATCTGCTAAAAGCTTATGAATAATATTAGGGGAGTGTATCTGTCTACATTGACAGTGGATTCCATCTCCCAAAACTTGCTAGCTCATGGGTAACCATATTTGCTTCTTTCCACACAATGTTTCTTCCCGAATTCTATTTTTGCGGAGGGTGTTTGTGAGCTATTGAATAGAATACTTAGTCTAAAATCGGTATTTTATTATGGACGCCCTTATTTGGCTACGTGTTGCTCGTTCCCTAGGGAGAGGAGCTCCCAGCGATCGTTTCCCACCGTTCGCTCGGTGGCAGTCTGGTGTGCTCGGGAACGTAGTAATTTCAAAAAAAAATCCTACGCACACGCAAGATCTATCTAGGTGATGCATAGCAACGAGAGGGAAGAGTGTTGTCCACGTACCCTCGTAGACCGTAAGCGGAAGCGTTATGACAACACGGTTGATGTAGTCGAACGTCTTCATGGTCTAACCGATCCTATCATTGCAAGTACGACACCTCCGCGATCTGCACACGTTCAGCTTGGTGACGTCTCACGAACTCTTGATCCAGCTGAGTGTCGAGGAGAGCTTCGTCGGCACGACGGCGTGATGACAGTGATGATGAAGCTATCCGCGCAGGGCTTCGCCTAAACACTACGACGATATGACCGAGGTGGATTATGGTGGAGGGGGGCACCGCACACGGCTAAAAGCAATCAACTTGTGTGTCCTAGGGTCCCCCCTGCCCCCATATATAAAGGAGCAAGGGGGAGGCCGGCCGGCCCTAGGGGCGCGCAAAGGGAGGAGGAATCCTCCTCCTAGTAGGAGTAGGAATCCTCCTTTCCTAGTCCTACTAGGAGGAGAAGGGGAAAGAGGGAAAGAAGAGGAAGAGGAGAAGGAAAGGGGCGCGCGCCCCCTCCCTAGTCCAATTCGGACTCCCTATAGGGAGGGGGCGCGGCTGCCCCTTGTGGGCTGCCTCCCCTGTTCCCTATGGCCCATGTAGGCCCAATCATTCCCCGGGGGGTTCCGGTAACCCTCCGGCACTCCGGTTTTCTCCGAAATCATCCTGAACACTTCTGGTGTCCGAATATAGTCGTCCAATATATCAATCTTTATGTCTCTACCATTTCGAGACTCCTTGTCATCTCCGTGATCATATCTGGGACTCCGAACTACCTTTGGTACATCAAAACACATAAACTCATAATACTGATCGTCACCGAACGTTAAGCGTGCGGAACCTACGGGTTCAAGAACTACGTAGACATGATCGAGACACATCTCTGGTCAATAACCAATAGCGGAACCTGGAGGTTCATATTGGCTCCCACATAATCTACGAAGATCTTTATCGGTCAAACCGCATAACAACATACGTTGTTCCCTTTGTCATCAGTATGTTACTTGCCCGAGATTCGATCGTCGGTACCTCAATACCTAGTTCAATCTCGTTACCGACAAGTCTCTTTACTCGTTCCGTAATGCATCATCCCGCAACTAACCCATTAGTCACATTGCTTGCAAGGCTTATAGTGACGTGCATTACCGAGAGGGCCCAGATATACCTCTCCGATACTCGGAGTGACAAATCCTAATCTCGATCTATGCCAACTCAACAAACACCATCGAAGACACCTGTAGAGCATCTTTATAGTCACCCAGTTACGTTGTGACATTTGATAGCACACTAAGTGTTCCTCCGGTATTCGGGAATTGCATGATCTCATAGTCATAGGAACATGTATAAGTTATGGAGAAAGCAATAGTAGTAAACTAAATGATCATCGTGCTAAGCTAACGGATGGGTCAAGTCAATCACATCATTCTCTAATGATGTGATCCCGTTTATGAAATGACAACTCTTTGTCCATGGCTAGGAAACTTAACCATCTTTGATCAACGAGCTAGTCAAGTAGAGGCATACTAGTGACACTCTGTTTGTCTATGTATTCACACTTTTACTAAGTTTCTGGTTAATACAATTCTAGCATGAATAATAAACATTTATTATGATATAAGGAGATATAAATAACAACTTTATTATTGCCTCTAGGGCATGTTTCCTTCAGTCTCCCACTTGCACTAGAGTCAATAATCTAGATTACATTGTAATGATTCTAACACCCATGGAGTGTTGGTGTTGATCATGTTTTGCTCGTGAGAGAGGCTTAGTCAACGGGTCTGCAACATTCAGATCCGTATGTATATTGCAAATATCTATGTCTCCCTCCTTGACTTGATCGCGGATGGAATTGAAGCATCTCTTGATGTGCTTGGTTCTTTTGTGAAATCTGGATTCCTTTGCCAAGGCAATTGGACCAGTATTGTCACAAAAGATTTTCATTGGACCCGATGCACTAGGTATTACACCTAGATCGGATATGAACTCCTTCATCCAGACTCCCTCATTTGCTGCTTCCAAAGCAGCTATGTACTCCGCATCACACGTAGATCCTGCCACGACGCTCTGCTTGGAACTGCACCAACTGACAGCTCCACCATTTAATAAAAATACATATCCGGTTTGTGACATAGAGTCAACCGGATCAGTGTCAAAGCTTGCATCGACGTAACCGTTTACGACGAGCTCTTTGTCACGTCCATAAATGAGAAACATATCCTTAGTCCTTTTCAGGTATTTTAGGATGTTCTTGACCACTGTCCAGTGATCCACTCCTGGATTACTTTGGTACCTCCCTGCTAAACTAATAGCAAGACACACATTAGGTTTGGTACACAGCATTGCATACATGATAGAACCTATGGAAAGCATAGGGAATGACTTTCATTTTCTCTCTATCTTCTGCAGTGGTCAGGCATTGAGTTTGACTCAACGTCACACCTTGTAACACAGGCAAGAACCCTTTCTTTGCTTGATCCATATCAAGGTATGTGCTTTGTGAAAGTCCAATTAAGCATCTTGATCTATCTCTATAGATCTTGATGCCCAATATATAAGCAGCTTCACCGAGGTCTTTCATTGAAAAATTCTTATTCAAGTATCCTTTTATGCTATTCAGAAATTCAGTATCATTTCCAATCAACAATATGTCATCTACATATAATATCAGAAATGCTACACAGCTCCCACTCACTTTCTTGTAAATACATGCTTCTCCAAAAGTCTGTATAAAACCATATGCTTTGATCACACTATCAAAGCGTATATTCCAACTCCGAGAGGCTTGCACCAGTCCATAAATTGATCGCTGGAGCTTGCACACTTTGTTAGCACCTTTTGGATCGACAAAACCTTCTGGTTTCATCATATACAACTCTTCTTTAAGATATCCATTAAGGAATGCAGTTTTGACATCCATTTGCCAAATTTCATAATCATAAAATGCGGCAATTGCCAACATGATTCGGACGGACTTGAGCATCGCTACGGGTGAGAAGGTCTCATCGTAGTCAACTCCTTGAACTTGTCAAAAACCTTTCGCAACAAGTCGAGCTTTGTAGACAGTAACATTACCGTTAGTGTCAGTCTTCTTCTTGAAGATCCATTTATTCTCTATGGCCTGCGGCAAGTCAACCAAAATCCATGCTTTGTTCTCATACATGGATACCATCTCAGATTTCAGGGCCTCAAGCCATTTTGCGGAATTTGGGCTCATCATCGCTTGCTCAGAGTTCATAGGTTCGTCATGGTCAAGTAACATGACCTCCAGAACAGGATTACTGTACCACTCCGGTGCGGATCTTACTCTGGTTGACCTACGAGGTTCGGTAGTAACTTGATCAGAAGTTTCATGATCATCATGATTATCTTCCTCACTTACTGATGTGGGAATCACTGGAACTGATCTCAGTGATGAACTATTTTCCAATAAGGGAGTAGGTACAATTACCTCATCAAGTTCTACTTTCCTCCCACTCACTTCTTTCGAGAGAAACTCCTTCACTAGAAAGGATCCATTCTTAGCAACGAATATCTTGCCTTCGGATCTGTGATAGAAGGTGTACCCAACAGTCTCTTTTGGGTATCCTATGAAGACACATTTCTCCGATTTGGGTTCGAGCTTATCAGGTTGAAGTTTTTTCACATAAGCATCGCAGCCCCAAACTTTAAGAAACGACAACTTGGGTTTCTTGCCAAACCACAGTTCATAAGGTGTCGTCTCAACGGATTTTGATGGTGCCCTATTTAACGTGAATGCAGCCGTCTCTAAAGCATAACCCCAAAACGATAGCGGTAAATCAGTGAGAGACATCATAGATCGTACCATATCTAATAAAGTGCGGTTACGACGTTCGGACACACCATTACGTTGTGGTGTTCTAGGTGGCGTGAGTTGCAAAACTATTCCGCATTGTTTCAAATGAAGACCAAACTCATAACTCAAATATTCACCTCCACGATCAGACCGTAGAAACTTAATGTTCTTGTTACAATGATTTTCCACTTCACTCTGAAATTCTTTAAACTTTTCAAATGTTTCAGACTTATGTTTCATCAAGTAGATATACCCATATCTACTCAAATCATCTATGAAGGTGAGAAAATAACGATATCCGTCGCGAGCCTCAATCTTCATTGGACCACATACATCAATATGTATGATTTCCAATAACTCTGTTGCTCGCTCCATTGCCGGAGAACAGAGTTTTAGTCATCTTGCCCATGAGGCATGGTTCACAAGTAGCAAGTGATTCATAATCAAGTGATTCCAGAAGTCCATCAGAATGGAGTTTCTTCATGCGCTTTACACCAATATGACCCAAATGGCAGTGCCACAAATAAGTTGCACTATCATTATCAACTCTGCATCTTTTGGCTTCAATACTATGAATATGTGTATCACTACTATCAAGATTTAGTAAAAATAGACCACTCATCAAGGTTGCATGACCATAAAAGATATTACTCATATAAATAGAACAACCATTATTCTCTGATTTAAATGAATAATTGTCTCTCATCAAACAAGATCCAGATATAATGTTCATGCTCAACGCTGGAACCAAATAACAATTATTTAGGTCTAAAACTAATCCCGAAGGTAGATGTAGAGGTAGCATGCCGACGGCGATCACATCGACTTGGCAACCATTTCCCACGCGCATCGTCACCTCGTCCTTAGCCAATCTTCGCTTAATCCGTAGCCCATGCTTCGAGTTGCAAATGTTAGCAACTGAACCAGTATCAAATACCCAGGCACTACTGTGAGAATTAGTAAGGTACGCATCAATAACATGTATATCAAATATACCTTTCACTTTGCCATCCTTCTTCTCTGCCAAATACTTGGGGAGTTCCGCTGCGATCCAGCAACGAACAAAATCGACGCTTGTTAAACCGTTTGCAACGAAGGCCCGAAGCTTTCAAAGCTGTGGTGCATACTTGGATCGTTCCTTGGCGCTAAGACATTGGGGAAATGGATGTGTGTTGCTAAGACGATGAGGACGATAACCCGACAGAGGATTTTCATCAGTTGGAGATGTATCTCGGCAGTAAAACCAAGTATGATTCCAGTCCTTGGGGTGACTATGATGCTTGGCGTGAGGGAAGCTGACGTCTTTTCTTTTCTAAATTGCCATCCCACCAATTTCAGTATTGGGTCCGTCTGTAAATTCTGTATGGCGATTCAAGTAGAAGAAATCCCTAAACAGTTCAACTGTGGGCTCTTCTTGAAGATAAGCCTCACAAAATACTTGGAAATTGCAAATATTGGACACAGAGTTTGGTCCAATGTCTAGAGGATGTAGTTGGAAGCTAGCAAGCACATCTCGGAATTTTTTTGATCCGGGAGGGCTAAACCCTGTACCCAGATGGTCAACAAACACAATCACTTCTCCGTCATTAGGCTCAGGAGGGTTTTCCAGGCCAGGGACCCTCCAGTGGATGGCCTCCTTTTTTGCTAAAGCGCCCATGTTGACTAAACCGTTCAATTGTTCCTCGGTAACCCGGGACAGAACCCAATTACAGGAGTAAAATTGCTTAGCCATTTCAAGGAAAAGCTGAAAGAAAAGATTAAATGCCGGTTTATGATTTATGACTAACAAGTATAAAGCGTCGCAAGATCAAAGGAAAAGACGTTGAGGCATATACACATGTTAAACCGGAGTCTGACATTGGAAGGGTTACAAAGATAAACAAATCGACGGTTTAAGAGGGGACTAATGGTACCTGCCAGATTATCATTTTCTAAAAACCAAACCGCCTATGCTGGTAAGGAAGGTACATATCTGAAATAACTAAGTGATGGAGAAACAATTTCCACAAATTGGTATTACAAATCTGGATCTATCATGTGACAGAAAATGAAAAATTATTCAGGGTTAAATATTCTGGTACTTGAACAGTCGAAGGATTCAGATGGGATTTTCTACTTAAATAATATGCATTAGTAGAAAGGAAGGATCATGGAGATTTCTATGCGGAATAAGCATCAAAGTTTAGATCAAGAGCTATCAGGCAGAGATGAACAAGGACGAACACTGACGAACTCCAATGAACATTGAAACCCTAATGACAGATCTAGGGTGGAAGGAAAGAGGACTTACCAATGTCACAGGAGCAGCGGAGAGGCGCCACGGTTCTCTGGTTCGATCAGGATGATGCAGCGGCCGTTGTTGGGATAGAAGCGAAGAACGACGGCGGCGGCAGAGCTCGAGCGCTAGGTCAACGCAAGGAAGGGGAAAATGCGAAGAGGCACGAGGGGAAAGATGAAAATGACCCTCGGCCTTATTTATAAGGCGAAGGGATAAGTGACAGGCGTGAAAATCGAGGAGCCCAAAAATTGGATATGTGACAGAGTTGTCGCCTCGATTGTTAGAGGCTCATTAATGAAGGTGTGGTATATACAATTTTTCATAACATGTGACGTCATGGCGGTTTACTATAATCCTGGAAGATGACGCCATGGCGGATTACAAGATTTACGCGAAGGTATTGAAGGAGGATTTTTTCTTAAAGTGTTGAAGATTGACATGAACAGGTTCAAATCAATCCAGGGCCTAATGTTGGGGATATTACTACTGAGTATAAACCAGACAGGAGGGGCCGGGTTATACCCATAACAAGTTATTCATATGGAAGCCCATGAAGACAAAGGGATATGACGCTTTATGGAGAAGATCTAACATAAAGGCCCAGGGCCCAACAGCGGATTAGGGACCGTAGACATCAACCGCCATATGATATGTAACTTGTATTGTAAGATAGGAAAGGGTAGAAACCGAGCCGAACACGTTTACGAGCCACCCGGGATTCTGTGAACCACTGGGCGTCAACTTGTGTATATAAAGGGATGACCCGGCAGCGGTTTAAGGACAGACAACAACAACTCAAGAGCCAGGCAAAGCGGATTCGCTCCCTGGTCATCGAAACCCTAGCAATTCCATCACAACTGGAGTAGGCTTTTACCTTCACCGTAAGGGGCCGAACTAGTATAATTCCTTGCGTCCCTTGTTTCGCTTTAACCCCTCTAAGCTACTACGTTGCAATGGCTCCACGACTAAGTCCTTACGCTAGGACATCTGCCGTGATAAACCCACGACAACAGGCCTGAGCTAGCTCTTGCCGTGGCCATGGTAGTACCGCGGATCGCTGCGGTAGTACCGTGAGCCCTTGCGGTAGTACCGCGGGTTTGGTGCGGTAGTACCGCAGGTCGCGGGCTGGTTACGTGGATAACGGCTAGATTTGTCTCTCCACTATATAAGGGGTGTCTTCTTCTCCGACTTGACCACCTCTTCCAACCCTAAGCTCCATTGTTGCTCCAAGCTCCATTTTCACTCGATCTCTCTCCCTAGCCAATCAAACTTGTTGATTTTCTAGGGATTGGTTGAGAAGGTCTCGATCTACACTTCCACCAAGAGAGATTCGATTCACCCCACTAATCCCTTGCGGATCTTGTTACTCTTGGGTGTGTGAGCACCCTAGACAGTTGAGGTCACCGCGGAGCCATATTCCATTGTGGTGAAGCTTCGTGGTGTTGTTGGGAGCCTTCGATTAAGTTGTGGAGATTGCCCCAACCTTGTTTGTAAAGGTTCGGTCGCCACCTCCAAGGGCACCAATAGTGGAATCACGGCATCTCGCATTGTGTGAGGGCGCGAGGAGAATACGGTGGCCCTAGTGGCTTCTTGGGGAGCATTGTGCCTCCACACCACTCCAACGGAGACGTACTTCCCCCCAAAAGGAAGGAACTTTGGTAACACATCCTCGTCTTCACCGGCTCCACTCTTGGTTATCTCGTACCTTTACTTGTGCAAGCTTATTTGTGTTATTTCCCTTTCTTGCTTGTGTGATTGTTGTTGTTGCATCATATAGGTTGCTCACCTAGTTTCATATCTAGACAACCTACTTTGAGGCAAAGTTTAAGTTGGTAAATAAAAGCTAAAAATTGTTAGTTGCCTATTCACCCCCTCTAGTCAACTATATCGATCCTTTCAACTATCACCAAGTTACTAGAACTTAGTGATGAACTATAATATGCAAGGGATGACGAAAGTAGTTCCCAAGCTCTTCGGGATGCTGAAATCGGTGAAGGTAGAAATCAAGAAATAGCATCAAGTATTGATGGTTAACAAGACCACTAGTTTCAAGAAAAGGGCAAAGGGAAAGAAAGAGGAACTTCAAATAATAAAGGAAAGCAAGTTGCCACTCCCATGAAGAAGCTCAAAGCTAGACCCAAGCCTGGAACTGAGTGCTGCTACTGCAAGGGAAATGGTCACTGGAAGTGGAACTACCCTAGATACTTGGCGGATAAGAAGGATGGCAAAGTGAACAAAAGTATATATTTGATATACATGTTATTGATGTGTACTTTACTAGTGTTTGTAACAACACCTCAGTATTTGATACTGGCTCAGTTACTAAGAGTAGTAACTCGAAACAGGAGTTGCAAAATAAACAGAGACTAGTTAAGGGCGAGGTGATGATGTGAGTTGGAAGTGATTCCAAGGTTGATAAGATCATCATCGCACACTCCCTTTACCTTCGGGATTAGTGTTGAACCTAAAATAAATGTTATTTGGTGTTTGCGTAGAGCATAATATGATTGGATCATGTTTATTACAATACGATTATTCATTTAAGTCAAGGATAATTGTTATTTTGTTTACATGAATAAAACCTTCTAAGGTCATACACCCAAGGTGAATGGTTTATTGAATCTCGATCGTAGTAATACGCATATTAATACTATTGAAGCCAAAAGATGCAAAGTTAATAATGATACTGCAACTTATATGTGGCACTGCCGTTTAGGTCATGTAGGATCGAAAGTATGTCTAGAGGGGGGGGGGTGATTAGACTACTCGACCAAATAAAAATCTAGCCTTTTCCCAATTTTAATTCTCGACGGATTTTAACAACTTAGCACAAGTCAAGTAATCTACCTACACATGCAATTCTAAGAGTATAGCAACGGAATGTAAAACAATTGCATATGAAGGTAAAGGGAGGAGTTTGGAGGGAGCAAACGCAATGTAGACACGGAGATTTTTGGCGTGGTTCTGATAGGTGGTGCTATCGTACATCCACGTTGATGGAGACTTCAACCCACGAAGGGTAATGGTTGCACGAGTCCACGGAGGGCTCCACCCACAAAGGGTCCACGAAGAATCAACCTTGTCTATCCCACCATGGCCATCGCCCACGAAGGACTTGCCTCACTAGGGTAGATCTTCACGAAGTAGGCGATCTCCTAGCCCATACAAACTCCTTGGTTCAACTCCATAATCTTGACGGAGGCTCCCAAGTGACACCTAACCAATCTAGGAGACACCACTCTCCAAAAGGTAATAGACGGTGTGTTGATGATGAACTCCTTTCTCTTGTGCTTCAAATGATAGTCTCCCCAACACCCAGCTCTCTCTCATAGGATTGGATTTGGTGGAAAGAGAGTTTGAGTGGAAAGCAACTTGGAAAGGCTAGAGATCAAGATTTATGTGGTTGGAATGGAATATATTGACCTCAACACAAGTGTAGGTGGTTCTCTCTCAGAAAATGTATGTTGGAAGTGTAGGCATGTTCTGATGGCTCTCTCCATTAATGAAGAGTGGGTGGAGGGGTATATATAGCCTCCACACAAAATCTAACCGTTACACACAAATCACCAAACTCGGTGGGACCGAATCATGAAACTCAGTCAGACCGATTTAGTTCAAAATATAAACGTTAGGATTTTTAGTGGGACCGACATGTCAACTCGGTGGGACCGATTCCATTAGGGTTAGGGCATAACGTAATCTCGGTGAGACCAATTACACAAATTCGATGGGACCGATTTTGGTAATAGGCAAACAGAGAGTTGGTCAGGCAAACTCGATGGGACCGATTCGCTCATCTTGGTTAGACCGAAACGTTACGAAGGGGAAACAGAGAGTTTGCATTGCAATCTCGGTGGGACCGAAACATTACAAAGGGAAACAGAGAGGTTGCAATCCCATCTCGGTGAGACCGAGATCCCTATGGGTGAGACCGAAATGACTAGGGTTTGTGGCAGTGGCCATGTCAAGTGAACTCGGTGGCGCCGGGTAGGAAATTTCGGTGGGGCCGAGTTTGAATTTTGGTTTGGGACATATGTGGATGTGAGAAAGTAGTTGAGAGTTTTGGAGCTTATCACTAAGCATTTTGAGCAAGTAACTCATTAAGCAACACCTCATCCCCTTTTAATAGTATTGGCTTTTCCTGTGGACTCAATGTGATCTTGGATCACTAAAAGTAAAATGTAGAGTCTTGAGATCGAGCCAACATGTCTTAGTATTTTGAGGGGTCCACTTTCTAATCCATGCCATGCCAAACATTGAGCTTTCCTGAAATATTTATCTTGAAATAGCATTAGCTCAATGGGCTATATGTTGTTAGGAATGACCAAAACCACCCAGGGATAGTTGCACTTTCAATCTCCCCCTTTTTGGTAATTGATGACAACATATAGATCAAAGCTTCGACAAATGATAATAAGATTGAAAACCATCGTCGCTTTGAGAAGTATGTGATAAGCAAGAGCTCCCCCTAAATTTGTGCATTATTTAAAATTTGCTTTTGAATGCGAATGCACAATCGATTAGGATCATGGGTTACTCTTCCATGTCACATACATCTTGGTGGAGCGCTCAAAATGATAGGAATTACAAGCATGCACTCATCACCAAGCAAGTGAATGATCATATATGGATATAAAAGATATATAAAAGATAGTATCATCTAAACAAGCATTAAGGTAGCAAATGATCAATCACATGATCACACAAGTATCTCACACAAGGACGTAAAGTATCTCACACAATAAAGAGTTCAACCAAAGGCAAAGAAGCAAAACACTCTCTCGAAGCCTATGATCTATACATAGTTCTCCCCCTTTGGCAGAAAGTTACCAAAAAGTTCAAATATGCATAGTGCTATGCGTCTCTCAGGCTTGGTCTTAGGGAGGTGGTGTAGAGAGAACTCCAAGGACGAAGGCATCCGTTGATGTAGTTGGAGCTGGTGGAGTGGCTGCAGGAGGTGGCACTGAGGCTGTGGCTGCTGGTGTTGATGTTGTAGCTCTAGGATCTGTCACTGGCACGACAGCAGACCTCTGTCCTCTAGGCACTCGCTGAAATGCATCTGTGGTTTCCTTGCCTCTCTTCTCTTCTTCTTCCTCCTGAAACTGCTCAACTGCTATTTGAATCTCAGTTACCTTCAGATCAAGATCATAAAACTTAGTTTCTATGATCCTTTCCAAGCTCTCCTGGTTTTGAGTCAGAGTGGCCAAGCCCTTCTCAATCCTCAGTGTAGACTAGATCAGATATGCAAGTTGATATTGCTTGCTCTTCAGGAAAACCTGAGATGCCTCTTCAACACTTGGCATCTTGGCAGCTTTCTTAGCCTTTGCTTTGGCTCTTTTCTCCTATGCTTGAACTGATGATGGTTCCTCCTCATTCTTCACAACAATATTATCTTCAAAACCAGGATACAGGGGTAGATGCTCCTTATCCAACAGATATGTTCATGTGCCCATCTTGGAGTTGATGAGCTCCTGAATGTGTGGATCATACCCATAACTTCTCTTCTGGTCAGCAGCAGTCCTCTTGATTGTCTCTACAATCATACTCATGACCTTGAACTTCTGAGGGACATCAAAAAGTTGTAGAAGGTTGATAGAGTGCCCTCTGATCATCTTGTGATCTCCTGACTTGGGTAGCAAAGTGTGCCTTAGGATCCAGTTGATAGTAGGCAGACCAGACAACAAGAAATGTACAGATCCAAGCTTGTGAGTCTCCAAAGCTTTATCTGGGATCTCCTTGTACATGTTAGCCATAGTGTTGTGGTCCTTCTTCTTCTCGGCATACACATCCAAGTCATCTTCATGTTCTGCTGGGGCATTTATCAATTTTGCCCATTCTTCAACAATGGATTGGTACCTAGTACCTTCTGACATCCAAACGATCTTCCCATCTGGGTAAAAGTGAGCAGTGGAGTAAAACTGCATGATCAGCTCATCATTCCATTTTGCGAGCTTCTATCCAACAAACTCATCTACTCCACATGCTTTGAAGCTGTCATAAACTCTTGGGAAGTGATCTTCATTTTCTTGGATGAATTCCCAATCAATCCATCTCATGTCACACACAATGGGCTTCTTTTCAAGCAGAATAGTTTCATAGAAATCTTGCTGTTCCTTTGTGTGAAACCTGTAGTCAACTGCAGTCCTTCTCCTCACAGCATAGGGATCAGACTGTCTCCACAATCTCAGTCCTGAATCTTTCCTGATGTGCATGTTCTCAGCGACTGGATGAGTATCGTTGTGGTCTGGGATCTTGGGCTTCAATTTTCTCAAAATACGAGACTCGTCATCATCTTCTTCTTCAGCTTCAGGCACTAGGGCCTTGTTCTTTTCTTCAGCAGGTATACTTCTGGTGTTCCTCTTGGGCTTAAGAGGCTTCTGAGCTTGAGCTTTGGGGGCAGCTTTGGGCTTTGATGTTGCAGCCCTTGACTTTATAGCATCTCCCATAAGCTTCTGAGCTTTGGGTGCTGGAGCATCCTCTTCTTCTTGTTCATCTTCAGAGGGATCTTTCATCATGGAGGGCTTACCAATGACTCTGGCAATGGTCTTCTTGACTCTTTCCTTCCTTTTCTTGCCTTCTCCACCTTCTTTGGGTTCAAGAGTGAACTACATTGTTTCTTGAGTAGAGGCTCTGGCCTTAGACATAGGAATTCTCTTTGCTGGAGCCTTCCTATTCATCCCTGGCTTAACTGTAGCAGCTGTGCCATACTCCTTTTTTAGCACCTTCTTCTTGGAGCTTACTTCCTCCTCAGTGGCAACATAATCCTCATCCTCAGATTCTGAGGTTCTCTTCTTCCTAGATCTGCTGGCTTCCTTTGGCAAGTTGCTCGGAGTGCTCCTGCTGCCATCATCAGAAGTGCTCGAGGGATCTGAACCCTCACTCAGCTGCACATGTTCCTCAGACTTGTTGTGACTGTCACTCTGATCAAACATCTCTGCAAACTCACTAATAGCAGACCATGTGAATAGATGTAGATGAGATAGAGTGGATGAGCATCACAAAGTGCAGAGTTTTTGCAAAATAGATGACTTAAAAACTTAGTTTTAGTTCTCCACAGAAAGCATTTCGGAGCTACCGATTTGTAAACTCGGTGATACCGAAGCAGCTTTTGGAACCTAAACTAGTGAACTCGGTCAGACCGAGTCACAGTTTGGTGGCACTGAGATTGCTATGGTTACACAGAGAATTGAACTCGGTCACATCGATTTGCAGTTTTCGGTCAGACCGAAAATTGCAAGTGCTATGTCCTAAGCCAAATCGGTGAGACCATTTTCTACAACTCGGTCGGTCCGAGATGAGTTCGGCGGAGACCTAACCCTAAATTTTCAAATCAAACTTAACCTAAAGGATGTTTTCAATGGATAGAGTGTTTGCATACGTGGTAAGGATCATGGCAAAAACAATGTGCTATGAATCAGAGGTAAAAGAATAGCACAAAGGTCGAACCCATACCCTAGTTCGGCGGGGGTTCGCTACGGCAACAATGGCGGATTCCGTTGACGGCGACGGGGACCAGCTGTGGGAGGTCGCTGGCGGCGAGGAGATGATCTAGAGACCTGAGGAGGCAGAGCATGACACGCGTGGGGTGAAGAGTTTTGGAGAAATTTCCAAAATTCAACCCATGAGTATATATATCCCGACCCTATCGGTGTGACCGAGTGGAACAACTCGGTGGCACCGAGATGCATAATCGCAAGCGGTTACTGCAACTCGATGTGACCGAAAAGTTCAAATCGGTTGCACCAAGATTGAAAACCTAGATCTACTTAGTGATCTCGGTGTGACCAAAATGGATTACTCGGTCATACCGAAATGCACAAAGAGGTTTTAGAAATTTAAGTCTATGACGAATGGGGGACTCCGAGTGCTCCTCACACAGAGTGGTTCGAATCTGACTTGATCAAACTTTGTGATGTAGCATGAATAGAATTTGAGACGAGAAAATCATAGATAGCTAGAGGAAGTCCTTAGTAATTCTTGTCCATCCATTGGGAAAAAGAGAAAAAGCCAAACAATCAAGGCAACAAATGGATGTCCTCGAATGAGTAAAGCATGCAACCAACATGCTCACACAATAAGATGGCAAATGAAATATGTGGCAAAGCATGCACAATCACTCTAGCATCTATCAAGCAATTTGGAGATGACTAGGTCATCTATATATGAGTATATTGACTGAGGAGTCAAATGAGAACATTTGATCGTAGGTCATACTCATCGTTTAAGCACAAGTGGGGTTACCACTTTTACATAATGCATTGTTGTGTTCACATCATTAGAGTTGCTTTAGCTCAATTGATTAGTAAAGCTCCCCCTAGATGTGATATCCCCCTAGGAGGGATGAACTAACCTTGGGTTTTGTTGATGATGACTTCATGTAGGTGTTGAATATGTAGGTGCTCAAAGTTGATGTAGATCATTCGGAGCAATACTTTGGAGTGAGTTGCACTTTAAATACCTACACGGGTTAGTCCCACAAGGAACAAACAAGGATACCCATAGACATAGAGTGATATTCACATGAGATGATGTCCATGAATGCATTAGGTTACCTTGTCCCTTGTCTTACCAACAAGAGAGTTTGTGACTCCTTGAACTAGTGCAAGATATGGAAGTTGTTTGCACTTGTCCTTGCCAAAGTGATATGAGTGAAGTATGTTGGCAGAGTCACCCTCAATAACTCTCTAGTTCTTCTTCTTCGGGATCCACACTATCTTGATGGGAATCCTTGGAGTTGTAGTCATACTTGATGAAGTAGAACTTGATGTAGTCTTGGGAACCCACTTGACCAATGCCTTAGGGGCTTCTTCAAATGCATCAGTCTCCTCTTGAAGCTTGTCCTTGCCCTTTAGCTTGTGGTCTTGTGGTGGAAGATCATCTTGAGCTTGTGTTCCTTGGAAAGAAGTAGGATCATACTTCTCTTGTTGAGGAACAAACTTCATCTTGGGGTATTGATCTTCTTCCCACTCAACTCCATTGGCATTGAACTTTCGTTCAAAACCAACACCTTGATTCTTCCGGTGTCTTCCTTGCTTGCGTACAATTTCCTCAAATTGCTTACTTCCGGCAAGACTCTTGTAAACACCTTTCTCTATAATTCCCTTCAATAAGCTATTTTCTTGCTCAAGTAGTGTAACTTGGCTAAGAGAATCATTAGTGGAATCAAGAGAACTACTAGAAGCAACAACATTGGTTTTACCATGATTATTGTTACTACTAGAAGAAGAATCTTTCTTGTTCTTGTTGCTAGATTTAACTTGAGGCATGTAAGTGGACAAGAGTAAACGCTTGGCAATGTAAGAAGAAGTTTTCTTGCGAGGATCATCATTGATTGCCTTTAAGAACTCATGCTCTTGCTCAAGGTTGAGCTTTTCAAAGCGTAGCTTCTCATGAGTCTTTAAAAGTTCTCGATGATCTTCCAAGGTAGTTTCATGAGCTAACTTAAGAGTGTTTAGTTCTTTAGTTAGACGCTTAATCTCCTGCTTATCATTGTCATTCGTTTTATCTTTATTAGCATGATTAATAGCAAGTTCATCATAGTTTTCATAACTAGAGTTGTCAACAAGTAAATCATCATCACCTAGCAAATCATCTTCATCACTATTGAAATCAACATACTCGGGGTGTGATACCTTTGGGCCTTTAGCCATGAAGCATGTTCCAATTCCTTCATTTGGTGACTCAAATATGTCATAGGAGTTGGTTGACACAAGTGCTAGACCGGCAACACCTTCATCTTGAGTATATTCGTAGTCAGAGCGATAACTTCTCTCAGAGTGATTGTCGGAGTCGGAGCCAGATACCCATTCACCAACATGAGCTTGATGTCTTCGTTTTGTGTAGCTCCTTGATGATTTTTCCTTCCTTTTCGAATCCTGACTTCTCCGCGAGGGTCTTCGCTCATAATGATCATCTCTACTCCTTCTCTCTCTTGGTGGTGATTCTTCTCTCCTACTCATTCTTTTGGGAGAATCTTCTTTTCTTTTGTAGGGAGCCGTACACTCATTGGAGTAGTGTCTTGGTCTTCCATAATTGTAGCAATTATGTTCACGACTTGAAGATCTTTTGTCATTGTAGGACCTTGACTTGGAACTTCTTTCCTTGCTTCTACTCTTGTAGAACTTGTTGAAATTCTTCACCATTAGGCTCAATTCTTCATTGGAGGCTTGTTTCTCACTTGATGATGTGGGAGCATCACATGAGGCTTTGTAAGCACCACTTGACTTGTTGTGGAGCTCTTCCTTATCCTTAAGTGACATCTCATGAGCAAGAATTCTTCCAATGACTTCCGTTGGCTTGAGATCTTTGTAATTGGGCATCATTTGGATCAATGTGCACACGGTATCATATTTTCCATCGAAGGCTCTTAGGATCTTCTTTATGATGAATCTGTTGGTCATCTCTTCACTTCGTAAGCCGGCAATCTCATTTGTGATGAGAGCAAGCCTAGAGTACATTTCAGCGACACCTTCACCATCCTTCATTTTGAACTTGTCAAGTTGACTTTGAAGCACATCCAATTTGGATTCCTTGACGGAGTTGGTACCTTCATGCATATCAATCAAAGTATCCCAAATTTCCTTTGTATTCTCAAGAAGGCTGATCTTGTTGAATTCTTCGGGGCACAATCCGTTGAAGAGAATATCACAAGCTTGAGCATTGTATTGCAACATCTTCAACTCTTCCGCGGTAGTTTCACGATTCGGTTCTCTCCCATCAAAGAATTCACCTTGCAAGCCAATACACACAATAGCCCAAACGGCGGGGTTATGTCCAAGAATATGCATTTTCATCTTATGCTTCCAACTAGCAAAATTGGTAGCATCAAAGTAAGGACCTCTACGGTGGTAATTTCCCTCGCTAGACGCCATACTCTCTCCTAGGTTGTGAAACCAAGGCTATGATCACCAAAAGCTATGGAAATCAAAGCAAATGGAGACCAAAGCTCTGATACCACTTGTAGGATCGAAAGTATGTCTAGAGGGGGGGGGGTGATTAGACTACTCGACCAAATAAAAATCTAGCCTTTTCCCAATTTTAATTCTTGGTAGATTTTAACAACTTAGCACAAGTCAAGTAATCTACCTACACATGCAATTCTAAGAGTATATCAGCGGAATGTAAAACAATTGCATATGAAGGTAAAGGGAGGAGTTTGGAGGGAGCAAACGCAATGTAGACACAGAGATTTTTGCCGTGGTTTTGATAGGTGGTGCTATCGTACATCCACGTTGATGGAGACTTCAACCCACGAAGGGTAACGGTTGCGCGAGTCCACAGATGGCTCCACCCACGAAGGGTCCACGAAGAAGCAACCTTGTCTATCCCACCATGGCCATCTCCTACGAAGGACTTGCCTCACTAGGGTAGATCTTCACAAAGTAGGCGATCTCCTTGCCCGTACAAACTCCTTGGTTCAACTCCACAATCTTGACGGAGGCTCCCAAGTGACACCTAACCAATCTAGGAGACACGACACTCCAAAAGGTAATAGAAGGTGTGTTGATGATGAACTCCTTGCTCTTGTGCTTCAAATGATAGTCTCCCCAACACTCAGCTCTCTCTCATAGGATCGGATTTGGTGGAAAGTGGGTTTGAGTGGAAAGCAACTTGGGAAGGCTAGAGCTCAAGATTTATGTGGTTGGAATGGAATATGTTGACCTCAACACAAGTGTAGGTGGTTCTCTCTCAGAAAATGTATGATGGAAGTGTAGGCATGTTCTGATGGCTCTCTCCATTAATCAAGAGTGGGTGGAGGGGTATATATAGCCTCCACACAAAATCTAACCGTTACACACAAATCACCAAACTCGGTGGGACCGAATCATGAAACTCGGTCAGACCGATTTAGTTCAAAATGTGAACATTAGCATTTTCAATGGGACCAACATGTCAACTCGGTGGGATTGATTCCATTAGGGTTAGGGCATAACGTAATCTCAGTGAGACCGATTACACAAATTCGGTGGGACCAATTTTAGTAATAGGCAAACAGAGAGTTGGTCAGGCAAACTCGGTGGGACCAATTCGCTCATCTCGGTTACACCAAAATGTTACGAAGAGGAAACAGAGAGTTTGCATTGCAATCTCGGTGGGACCTATCGCTCATCTTGGTTGGACTGAAACATTACAAAGGGAAACAGAGAGGTTGCAATCCCATCTCAGTGAGACCGAGATCCCTATCAGTGAGACCGAAATGACTCGGGTTTGTGGCAGTGGCTATGTCAAGTGAACTCGGTGGCGCCGGGTAGGAAATTTCGGTGGGGCCGAGTTTGACTTTTGGTTTGGGACATATGTGGATGTGAGAAAGTAGTTGAGGGTTTTGGAGCATATAACTAAGCATTTTGAGCAAGTAACTCATTAAGAAACACCTCATCCCCTTTTAATAGTATTGGCTTTTCCTATGGACTCAATGTGATCTTGGATCACTAAAAGTAAAATGTAGAGTCTTGAGCTTGAGCCAACATGTCTTCTTAGTATTTTGAGGGGTCCACTTTCTAATCCATGCCATGCCGAGCTTTCCTGAAATATTTATCTTGAAATAGCATTAGCTCAATGGGCTATATGTTGTTAGGAATTACCAAAACCACCTAGGGATAGTTGCACTTTCAAGTCATATTGGTGTAAAACGCATGAAGAAACTCCATGCTGATGGGCTTTTGGAATCACTAGATTATGAATCATTTGATGCTGGAGAACCATGCCTCGTGGGAAAGACGACTAAAACTCCGTTCTCCAGAACAATGGAGCAAGCAACTGACTTATTGGTAATGATACATACTGATGTTTGCAATCCGATGAGTGTTGAGGCTCACGGTGGGTATCGTTATTTTCTGATCTTCACAGATTATTTGAGCAGATATGGGTATATCTACTTGATGAAACATAAGTCTCAAACATTTGAAAAGTTCAAAGAATTTTAGAGTGAAGTGGAAAATCATCGTAACAAGAAAATAAAGTTTCTGCGATCTGATCGTGGAGGAGAATATTTGAGTTACGAGTTTGGTATTCATTTGAAACAATGCGGAATAGTTTCGCAACTCACGCCACCTGGAACACCACAGTGTAATGGTGTGTCCGAACGTCATAACCATACTTTATTAGATATGGTGCAATCTATGATATCTCTTACCGATTTATCACTATCGTTTTGGGGTTAGGCATTAGAGATAGTTGCATTCACGTTAAATAGGGCACCATCTAAATCCATTGAGATGACACCATATGAACTGTGGTTTAGCAAGAAACCTAAGCTGTCGTTTCTTAAAGTTTGGGGTTGCGATGCTTATGTGAAAAAGTTTCAAACTGATAAGCTCGAACCCAAATCGGAGTAGTGCGTCTTCATAGGATACCCAAAAGAAACTGTTGGGCACACCTTCTGTCATAGATCCGAAGGCAAGATATTTTGTTGCTAAGAATGGATCCTTTCTAGAGAAGGAGTTTCTCGAAAGAAGTGAGTGGGAGGAAAGTAGAACTTGATGAGGTAATTGTACCTTCTCCCGAATTGTAAAGTAGTTCATCACACAAACCAGTTCTAGTGATTCCTACACCAATTAGTGAGGAAGCTAATGATGACGATCATGAAACTTCAGATCAAGTTACTACCGAACCTCGTAGGTCAACCAGAGTACGGTCCGCACCAGAGTGGTACGGTAATCCTGTTCTGGAAGTCATGTTACTAGACCATGACGAACCTACGAACTATGAGTAAGCGATGATGACCTGAGATTTTGCAAAATGGCTTGAGGCCATGAAATCTGAGATGGGATCCATGTATGAGAACAAAGTATGGACTTTGATTGACTTGCCCGATGATAGGTGAGTCATTGAGAATAAATGGATCTTCAAGAGGAAGATGAACGCTGATAGTAGTGTTACTATCTACAAAGCTCGAATTGTCACAAAAATGTTTTCGACAAGTTCAAGGTGTTGACTACAATGAGATTTTCTCACTCGTATCGATGCTTAAAAGTCTGTCTGAATCATGTTAGCAGTTGCCACATTTTATAAAATCTGGCAAATGGATGTCAAAACTGCATTCCTTAATGGATTTCTTAAAGAAGAGTTGTATATTATGCAACCAGAAGGTTTTGTCGATCCTAAAGGTGCTAACAAAGTGAACAAGCTCCAGCGATCCATCTATGGACTGGTGCAGGCATCTCGGAGTTGTAATATATGCTTTGATAAAGTTATCAAAGCATATGGTTTTACACAGACTTGCGGTGAAGCCTGTATTTACAAGAAAGTGAGTGGGAGCACTACAACATTTGTGGTAAGTATATGTGAATGACATATTGTTGATCGGAAATAATGTAGAATTTTTTGGAAAGCATAAAGGAATGTTTGAAAGAGTTTTTCAAAGAAAGACCTCGGTGAAGCTACTTACATATTGAGCATCAAGATCTATAGAGATAGATCAAGACGCTTGATATATTTTCAATGAGTACATACCTTGACAAGATTTTGAAGTAGTTCAAAATGGAACAGTCAAAGAAGGAGTTCTTGCCTGTGTTGCAAGGTGTGAAGTTGAGTAAAGACTCAAAACCCGACCACGGCAGAAAATAGAAAGAGAATGAAAAGTCATTCCCTATGCCTGAGTCATAGGTTATACAAAGTATGGTATGCTTTGTACTAGACCTATTGTGTACCTCACGATAAGTTTGGCAAGAGGGTACAATAGTGATCCAGGAGTGGATCACTGCACATCGGTCAAAAATATCCTTAGTGGAATAGGGAAATGATTCTCGGTTATAGAGGTGACAAAGAGTTTGTCGTAAAGAGTTACGTCTATGAAAGCTTTGACACCGATCTGGATGACTCTAAGTCTCGATCTAGATACATATTGAAAGTGGGAGCAATTAGCTAGAGTAGCTTCGTGCAAAGCATTGTAGACATAGAAAATTTGCAAAATACATACGGCTCTGAATGTGGCAGACCCATTGACTAAATTTCTCTCAGAAAGCAAAACATGATCACTCTTTGGGTGTTAATCACATAGCGATGTGAACTAGATTATTGACTCTAGTAAACCCTTTGGGTGTTAGTCACATGGAGATGTGAACTAATCACATAAAGATAAGAACTATTGGTGTTAAATCACATGACGATGTGAACTAGATTATTGACTCTAGTGCAAGTGGGAGAGTGAAGGAAATATGCCCTAGAGGCAATAATAAAGTTGTTATTTATATTTCCTTATATCATGATAAATGTTTATTATTCATGCTAGAATTCTATTAACCGGAAACTTTGTACATGTGTGAATACATAGACAAACAGAGTGTCCCTAGTATGCCTCTACTTGACTAGTTCGTTAATCAAAGATGGTTAAGTATCCTAGCCATGGACATGTGTTGTCATTTGATGAATGAGATCACATCATTAGAGAATGATGTGATGGACAAGAACCATCCGTTAGCTTAGCATAATGATCGTTCAGTTTTATTGCTACTACTTTCTTCATGACTTATACATCTTCCTTTGACTATGAGATTATGCAACTCCCGAATATCGGAGGAACACCTTGTGTACTGTCAAACGTCACAACGTAATTGGGTGATTGTAAAGATGCTCTACAGGTGTCTCCAATTGTGTTTGTTGAGTTGGCATAGATCAATATTAGGATTTGTCACTCCGTCTATCAGAGAGGTATCTCTGGGCCCTCTCGGTAATGCACATCACTATAAGACTTGCAAGCAATGTGATTAATGATTTAGTTATGGGATGATGCATTACGGAACGAGTAAAGAGACTTGCCAGTAACGAGATTGAACTAGGTATTGAGATACTGACGATCGAATCTCGGGCAAGTAACATACCGATGACAAAGGGAACAACGTATGTTGTTATGCGGTTTGACAGATAAAGATCTTCGTAGAATATGTAGGAGACAATATGAGCATCTAGGTTCCGCTATTGGTTATTGACCGGAGATGTGTCTCGATCATGTCTACATAGTTCTTGAACCCATAGGGTCCGCACACTTAACGTTTGATGACGATTTGTATTACGAGTTATGTGATTTGATGTACCGAAGGTTGTTCGGAGTCCCGGATGAGATCATGGACATGATGAGGAGTCTCGAAATGGTCGAGATGTAAAGATCGATATATTGGAAGGCTATATTCGGACATCTAAAAGGTTCCGAGTGATTCGGGTTTTTTCGGAGTACCGGAGAGTTACGGGAATTCGCCGAGGAAGTAATGGGCCTTAATGGGCCATACGGGAAAGGAGAGAAGGGCCTCAAGGGGTGGCTGCGCCCCCCATGGGCTAGTCCGAATTGGACTAGGGAGGGGGCGGCGCCCCCCTCTTTCCTTCTCTCCCTCTTCCCCTTCCTTCTTCTCCTACTCCAACTAGGGAAGGGAGGAAACCTACTCCTACTAGGAGTAGGAATCCCCCTTGGGGCGCGCCATAGAGAGGGCCGGCCCTCCCCCCTCCACTCCTTTATATACGAGGGAGGGGGTACCCCATGGACACACATGTTGATCATTGATCTCTTAGCTGTGTGCGGTGCCCCCCTCCACCATAATCCACCTCGGTCATATCATCGTAGTGCTTAGGTGAATCCCTGCGCCGATAGCTTCATCATCACCGCCATCATGCCATCGTGCTGACGAAGCTCTCCCTCGACACTCAGCTAGATCGAGAGTTCGTGGGATGTCACCGAGCCGAACGTGTGCAGATCGCGGAGGTGCCGTACTTTCGGTACTAGGATCGGTCGGATCATGAAGACGTATGACTACATCAACTGCGTTGTCATAACGCTTCCGCTTACGGTCTATGAGGGTACGTGGACAACACTCTTCCCCTCTCGTTGCTATGCATCACCATGATAGATCCTGCGTGTGCGTAGGAAATTTTTGAAATTACTGCGTTCCCCAACACACACGTGACTGAGAATCGCCCCACAACGCCTCCAGCGAGGTAACGATGCCCATGAGCGCCGTTGTCGAGGGTTTCGGCAAAGCCCGAAACAAAGCTTTCACTGGCATACTCACATCCATCACCGGCTGGACCACTTAATCCATCTCCATGGTCTTCAGCCACACCCCATGGAAACGTCGCCGACGTACCACTGGGATGAGCCGTTGACCATGGAAGAATCGACATCGTTGCGTGGCTGACGCCAGATCACGCACACGTCAGACCGGGACACCCGTGTAGAGATCCACCGCGGCCACGCCCTAGAACCACGATAGATGAAGCGAGCACGCCCGCCGGCTGACCCCACCTCGACCCCGAGTCCACACCGACCGGATCTGGGAAGAAGCCCCAGATCCACCCCTGTCCCACAACGCTGCCGCCAGGAAGCCGAAGCATCCGATCCATGAAAGCCGACACGCGCGAGGCAGGGATCGGCACCGAGGGAGCCAAGGGGCGTGACGAAATGCGATCTGCCGCCCCAGATCACGGAGACGTCGTGTAGCAGAACCCCCGCCGCCGCCGTCAGCCACGGGGGCTTTGCCCGCCGGCATCCTCCGACAGCGGCGCGATGAAGGGAGGGTGTAGGAGGAAACGGCGGCAGCGCTGGCTAGGTCACCCCCGAGTCACCTAGGCGGAGCGACGTGGGGGTCACCGAGCACTACGTACGTGCGTTCAAAAATCGGTCCCAGTTTTTATGTCCGTGATATGAAGTTTTGGCGCCCAAATATTGATGATCCACCCAAATTTATAAATGACAGTTCATTCATGTTGATTTGTTCTTTTAACTGAGAATGAAATTTTACATGGAGGCATTTTGTGAAAAGAAGGGGATGCCTTGCCTTTGCATCGATTAGTACATTCAGCATCTTTCCAGAGTTTTAAATTCCGGATATAGTCATATGTCTATAATGAATAAAGCTATGACAACCAAAATGCAATAAGATTGAACCTAAATAAAAAGGCAGCGTGAACACACATCAAAAGTGGAAGAACAATCGAGGCGCAGAAAACCTAAAAAACCGTGATCACCTAGGGCGTGTTTGGTTGCCTGCATGAGGCCCAACCAGGCCCGTGCGGGAAGAAAACGACCTGTTTGGTTGGCTGCATACACTGTTGGGCCTGCATGGCATGATGTTTAAAGCACTCCTGGGCCTAGCTCCCTGGGAACACTCAAATCGGTAGTTTCTCCAGGGCCAGGCCCGAGTGGTGCACGTGGGCGGCGGCTGCACGCGCATGACCATGCTCGAGAAGCCGCGTTGCTTCCCGAAGCACCGTCAGTTATTAGCCTCACCGCCCTCATCGCTCCCTCTCCCCACTCTCCCCACTCTCATCAGCGTCGGCGGATCAGAGGAGAGCAAGAAGACCACCATACTCCATCACCGGCGAGCGGATCATCATTTGGCCCGCGGCAATGGCGGTAAGCACTTCTCTCTATTCGTCATGCACTACGTTTTTGCGTTCGATCCGGTGATAGATTCGATCCACGACGGAGAGGGGAATAGGGGATAGAGGTAGATATTAGCAAGAAAGTTCATGCTAGTTCATATGAGTTCATACTACTTCATACTAGTTCATGCAAGATCGGAATAGAGAGGTTGATGCGGATGGAGTAGAAGGGGGATTGGGGGTACATAACAGACATTGGCTAACCGCGGCGGCCGTCACCGGCGTGCGGAGCAGCGTGTCGAGTGGCTGGCCTTCATCTTCTTGTCCATCGTTGTGTGGGGATGCGAGGCATTGCCGCTGTCGGAGGAGTGGAGGTCGATCTGCCACGTACGACGGCCTAGCTCCGGCGCCCTCATTGGCATCTGCACCGGTTTTCCCTCCTCCTTAGGCTCCCTACCGATGACCGCCGCCGGCACGATAGCCGTCTCCCAGTACACTGCGGCACGACGGTCATTAGGAGCCCAGTAGGTCTTGTACTTGGACCACTTCTTCCTCTATTTTGCGTCGTCGGAGACGGCCTGATTCATGGCCCAGCGAATGATGTTGACTGCCATCGCACCCTTTGTTGGGTCAGGAATCAACGTCTTCAGCTCTTGTGCAATGGCCCTCATGAGCACTGCATCAAATTCCTTCTGCATGTCAGGCATGGAGCCGAAGTTCGAGCACACCTCCATGGTGTTCTCGAACTTGGTGTGGTCACCAACCGACCACCCGAGGAAGAAGGCCCTCCAGCCAATACCCCAAGGGAAGGGGTTGGCATTGGAGCTGGAGCTAGAGCTCATGGCGATGTAGAGGAGGAAAGTTGATAGTAAGAGAAGAGAGGGGATGGGTAAGTAGTGCTGGGCAGGGTGAGTAAATATAGGCGTGTTGGAGAGGAGGAAGAGTGACAGTCATGCCGTTTTAACTACATGCTCTTCAATAAGCCATGAACTCTGTGTTGTGCCTGACTCAATGAATTGTGTGCGGATCGAGGAGAGCAATGAGATGGGCACGGAGGTGCTCCCGGCCGTTGACAACAAGGGCAAGTAGCCCCTTCATCCAATGCCTGACGAGGTTGTGCTGCCGCCCACCACCGAGGAAGACCCGAAGACGCCCGAGGTTGGCGACGATGAAGGCATGGAGGAGGCCCCCCAGCAACAAGCGCTGCAACTACAGCTACTACCATCAGGAGGATGGCCCAACTCACTTCTGCAAGGTCATCCTTGCACCGAAGCTTGAGTGCATCCCCATGCTCCTAGACTTCACCAAGCACTTCGTCGCAGTGCCGACGGAGTTCAAGCTCAGGAACAACATTGGCTGCTCTTGGAAGGTGATAGTGAAGCTGATGAACGGCAGGGTGACCCTGGATCAGGGTTGGGCCACCTACATAGCCGTTCATAAGATCATGATCGGCTACATGGTGACCTTCAAGCTCCTCACTCCCGACACCCTCAAGGTCATCATCTTCGAAAACGATGGCATTGAGGTCATCAACAAGTTTGGGAAGCATGAAGAAGCCTTCTCCACCAAGGACTAGGGCCGGGGCACCTCCTTCCTAAGTACTATCGAGTCTGCTTTGAACTGTTTATGGTTTATGCGTTGAACTGTTATGAAGTGTGGTACTGCTTATCTGAATTATGCTGTTAAATAGTTGATGCTCTGTTTACACTACAAAAAAAAGACACATCCTTGACATTTTGGGCTGAACGAATTTTTTTCCTGTCATACTTATGACACTTCTATGACGATAATTGTGACAAAACCCGGTATCATCATAGATGTGGTGGGCTCCTACTTCTATGACAAAAAATCATGATAGAAAATGGGCTTTTCGTCCTGGGTGGGCCGGAGACGCAGCTGCATGACATTCTTTGGGCCGTCCTTGACGGAAAAAACTATGGTAGAAGCGAGGGCGAGGAAAATATCGGGGTGTTCCCGGTTACGATAGGTGGTCGGGGCCGAGCTATGCACGGAGGTTTGCGCGTTTCTCTCATACACGCACACGTGTGGGTGCGAGGCGTTGGTCTCTAACTGAACCCGAGCGAGGCGTTCGCCTATCGAACCCGAGCGATTGCACTGCAGGCTACGGCTACGCGTTACTGAACCCGAGCGATTGATCGATGGCTGTTAACTGAACCCGATCGAGCGATTCCTTCGCTACTGCTGCTAACTGAAACCGATCGATGCTGCCTCTGGATGAACAGTGAGCATTGCTGGGGGGGGGGTTGGATGAACAGTTCTCGGTGGGGGTGGATGAACAGGACCCCGTGGTGTTGCCTCTGGATGAACAGGACCCCTATCGATCGAGCCGGTTGGGGCTGGATGAACAGGACCCCGTGGAGGGCTGGATGAACAGGACCACCCCGTGGAGGGCTGGATGAACAGTAGATGGTGGAGGGCTGGATGAACAGTAGCCCGTGGAGGGGTGGTTGAACAAGAGCCCGTGGAGAGGGCTGGTTGAACAGTAGCCGGTGGAGTAGCGCGTGGTGGAGGCTGGATGAACAGGAGCCCGTGGATGAACAGTCGCAGGTGGAGGCTGGAGGAGGTTGACGGTGGATGAACAGTAGCCCATGGAGCTGGAGGGGGTCGCCGGTGGAGATGAACAGTAGCCCGTGGAGTCCTGTTTTCCGGTACGCCACACCCCTCCCGATGAACAGGACCCCCATTTCGACCATAGTGCTCCAACACAAGTCTGTTTCCTCCGTTTTGCGGTACACCACACCCCTCCCGATGAACAGGAACCCCGTTTCGACCGTAGGAGGTCCGTTTCCTACGTTTTGCGGTACGCCAGACCCCTCCCGATGAACAAGATCCCGTTTTGACCGTGGCCGGTCGAACACAAGGCCGTTTCCTCCGTTTTGCGGTACGCTAGGACTCGTTTCCATCGGCTATTCCGTCCAAGCCCTCCCGATGAACACGACGACGCATTCCGTTCCGACCCAGTCGATTGGCTCCCCATGAACATGACGACAATGCAGTTTCTCCATTCCGACCCAGCCATGTACATGAGCCCTGGCCGTACGTATGCGCGAGTAGGTGTTCGAGACCCCGCCCATATGTACGTACGTGGCCGTATTTTCTTTCTTGCACACTGGCCGCTGTACGTACGTGTACATGCTACATGCGCGCCTCTACTACGACAAGTGCGCGCTCTACATCGACCAGTTTGTACGTACACGTTCGGGACCAGAATGACAACGGTACGTACGCTTCGACCAGGTGGGTCCTGACTGTTAGGCACTTCCTTGCATGCGAAGATATAGCTGGTGGGTCCCAGTAGTCAGGGGGCAAATCATTTTTTTTGCTCGGACGCACTTCCTTGCGTGCGAAGATGTAGCTGGTGGGTCCCAGCAGTCAGGTGGAAACTTTTTTTGCGAAATATGGTGGCTCGTCCGGTGGGTCCCTGCTGTCAGGTGCAGGAATATTATTTCCCGCGTAATAAGGAGGCACTTCCTTGCTGTGGCCGTGGACCCAGCTGTCAGCCTCTCCACGTACAGTCCACGTCCGATGGAAGCCCTTCCTTGACCACGTTGACCACACCGCACCGGGAGCACCAGGGCGGTGGACGACGGCTAGGCCTAGGAAGGGGACGACGCGGAGCTGGGGAAGACGCGACGGTGGATGCCCACGCATAGAGGAGTATGAGGGTTCACTGGTTCACTGCGGTGCGAGGCTGCCGTCGCCGCAGAATAACAGGGGGTGTGGGTGAGTAGAGGGATGGCTTGGCCAGCGGTGGGAGTAGTAGGGGGCGGTGAGGCCTCAGCCACATCACAGCCGGCCACGGGAGGCAGGAGCACGAGGCATGACAGGCGCTGGTTTGGGCGGCTGGAGCAAGAAGACCAGAGGTTGAAGAAGCACTACGGCTGTTGGATGGACATCGTACGGTCACTGGAGCTAGAATCGTGCATATTGACTAAGTTGACAAAGCCCTCCGTTACCGTCAACTTAGTAGGCCCACAAGTCAGCCTGCCACTATGCTGGGTCCCAGCTAGCAGGGGAGTATTCATTTTTTTTGTGCGTAATAAGGAGGCACTTCCTTGCATGCGAAGATATAGCTGGTGGGTCCGAGCTGTCAGCGGAGGTAACATTTTTTTCGCGAAATACAGAGGCCCTTTCGGTGGGTCCCAGATGTCAGGTGGAGGAATAATTATTTTGCACGTAATAAGGAGGCATTTCCTTGCGTGTGGCCATGGACCCAGCTGTCAGCCTCTCCACGCACAGTCCTCTTCAGATGCATGTCGGTCGTTGACCACGTTGACCAGGCCGCGCCAAGAGCACCAGGGCGATGGACGACGGCGAGGCCTAGGAAGGGAACGACACGAAGCCAGGGAAGACTTGGCAGTTGTTTTCCACGCAGAGGGGAGTACGACTGTACGAGGGTTTACTGGTTCGTCTACCGTCGCCGGAGAATAACAGCAGGTGTGGGAGAGTAGAGGGATGGCTAGGCCAGTGATGGGAGTACGGTGGGGCGGTGAGGCCTGCGCGGCAGCATAGCCGGCCGCGGGAAGGAGGGAGCAGATAGTCCCGCCGGCACTGGTTTGAGCGGCTGGAGCAGGAAGAGCAGAGATTGAAGAAGCACGACGACTGTTGGATGGACATCCAACAGTCACTGCTTGTGCGTCAACCTTTTTTTAGGAAAGCCTCAAATCTGTGGAAAACACCATACAACCCATCTGCCATTATTTCTAATAATTTACAACCCATTTTCTAATTCTTAAGATTTTTTGGAGCCCATATTCTTTTTGTTAGCATTATAGCCCATATTGTGGCCACGGTTAAAAAATTATATGAATTTTTGCATATTTCGGTGCGGTCCGAACTATTTTTAATCCCGAAATTTCGAGTCACATTCAAACTGATTTGAAAAATAAATGTATATCAATATAAAATCCAACAAATTGTCCATGCATAAAAATCAATGCAATTTAAAATCTCGAAATGAAAAAAAGAAATTTGAAACTAATTGCCGGTTTGATGGGTTTTAAAACTGTACATCCCATTTCTCATTACTGATAGGCCATTTTCTCGGCCAACCGAATGAAGCTCTCCTCGTCTTGAAAGATATGTAGCCCAACAGGCCTGACAAAACGACTTACGTGGCAAATCACAAAAAACTAGGCTGTGGCCGTGGACCCAGCTGCGGCCGTGGACCCAGCTGTCAGCCTCTCCAGTACTCTTCCGATGGAAGTCGACCATTGACCACATTGACCACGCCGCACCGAGAGCACCAAGGCGGTGGACGACGGCGAGGCCTAGGAAGGGGACGACGCGGAGCCGGGGAAGACGCGGAGCCGGGGAAGACGCGGCAGTGGATGCCCACGCAGAGAGGAGTACGAGGGTTCACTGGTTCGGCTGCGGTGTGAGGCTGCCGTCGCCGCAGAATAACAGGGGGTGTGGGTGAGTGGAGGGATGGCCTGGCCGGCGGTGGGAGTAGTATGGGGGTGGTGAGGCCTCCGCGGCAGCATAGTCGGCCACAGGAGGCAGGAGCAGGCGGCATGACCGGCGCTGCTTTAGGCGGCTGGAGCGACAAGACCAGAGGTTGAAGAAGCACTATGATCGTTGGATGTACATCGTCCGGTCACTGGAGCTAGAATTGTTCATATTGACTAAGTTCACAAAGCCCTCCATCCCCGTCAACTTAGTAGGCCCACAAGTCAGCCACCCACTATGGTGGGTCCCAACTAGCAGGGGGTATTCATTTTTTTGTGCGTAATAAGGAGGCACTTCCTTGCGTGCGAAGATATAGCTGGTGGGTCCGACCTGTCAGCGGGAGGAACGTTTTTTTCATGAAATACAGAAGCCCTTCCCGTGGGTCCTAGCTGTCAGGTGGAGGAAGCATTATTTTGCGCGTAATAAGGAGGCATTTCCTTGCGTGCGGTCGTGGACCCAGCTGTCAGCCTCTCCACGTACAGTCCACTTCCGATGGATGTCGTTCATTGTCCACGTTGACCAGGCCGTGCCGAGAGCACCAGGGCGGTGGACGACGGCGAGGCCTAGGAAGGGAATGACATGGAACTAGTGAAGACTCGACAGTTGTTTCCCACGCGGAGGAGTACGAGGGTTTACTGGTTCGTCTGTCGTCCCCGGAGAATAACATCAGGTGTGTGTGAGTAGAGGGATGGGTAGGCCAGTGATGGGAGTACGGTGGGGCGGTGAGGCCTGTGTGGTAGCATAGCCGGCCGCGGGAGGAGGGAGCAGGCAGTCCCGCCGGCGCTTGTTTGAGCGGCTGGAGCAGGAAGAGCAAATATTGAAGAAGCACGACAGCCATTGGATGGACATCCAACAGTCACTGCTCTCATGTGCATTATTTCTAATAATGTACAACCCATTTGCTAATTCTTCAGAATTTTTTTTGGAGCCCATCTTCTTTTTGTTAGCATTACACCCCATATTGTGGCCACGGTAAAAAGTATACGAAATTTTGCATATTTCGGTGCGGTCAACTGTTTTTAATCTCGAAATATCGATTCACATTCAAACTATTTTGAAAAATAATTTATATAAATATAAAATCCAAATAATTGTCCACGCATAAAAATCAATGGAATTTAAAATCTTGTAATGAAAAAAAATTGAAACTAATTCCCGGTTTGATGTGTTTTAAAAATGTACATCCCATTTCTGGGCAAACCGAATGAAACTCTCCTCGTCTTGAAAGATTTGCAGCCCAACAGGGCTGATAAAGCAAGTAGGCCTCATTTGGGTATTTCTTAAAAAAATAGAATTGGGCTAGCCTTTTCAGCAAGAAAAAAACACAACTGGGCTCATGATGTGGCAAACATAAATAAAACCTTGGCTAGATGGGCCACAACCCCCGCACAGCCCCGTTGTTACCCTGATCCGTCGCTAAAACTAATATAAATAACAACTGCTTGTTCCTCAAAAAAATACTGCGCGACCTGTTGGGTCCCTGGTGTCAGCCGCTCGTAGTGTAATTCTCTCGTTCATTGACTACATTGACAATGGCGTGAGCCCCAGATGTCCAACCATTAGGAGGAACCATATTTTTGGGCTTGTAATATAGAGGCACTTGCTTGCGTACTGCCATGACGCTGGTGGGTCCCTACTATCATCCTCTCCATGTACAGTCATCTCCTTATTCCTCTCGGTTGTTAACGACATTGACAATGCAAGAGGCCAGCGCACCACGCACGGTGAGCGAACCAAGGCCGCAAGGTGGAGGACGACAGAGAGGCCTTGAACGGAACGAACATGAGCCGTGGAAGATGCGCCGGTCCAGTCGCAGGCGGAGGGGAGTACGAGGGTTGACTAGTTCGGGTGCGAGTGCGTGTTGGGGCTGACATCGCCGGAGAATAACAGGACGTGTGGGGGAATAGAGGGAGGGACTGGCCAACGTTGGAGGGTATGTACGATAGGGCGGCGGAGGCGCAACCAGCCATGGGAGGCGGGAGCAGGCGGAGCTGACGGGTTGGTTTGGTTTGGGTGGCTGGAGGAAGAAGAAGACAAGAGATAGAATATCCATGACAGATGTTGGATGTCAATCCAACTGCTGGTAGGCAGAATCGTTTGTTGACTGGCTAGTAAGTCGACACCACCTTGGATAGGCTATTTCCTCCTGGGTCCCAAATGTCAGAATCCAAATCTGTCACGGTCATGCAGCCTTTCCTATGAAAATTTACAGCCCATTTGATGTGCTAGTTCGAAATAAGTTTGTGGGTGCTGGTGGGGGCTAATCACTTGGCTTCTGTAATGCACACTGAGCTCAAGCAGCCGGTGATACGTCTCCAACGTATCTATAATTTTTGATTGTTCCATGCTATTATATATTCTGTTTTGGATTTTAATGGGCTTTATTTTACACTTTTATATTATTTTGGGACTAACCTATTAACCCAAGGCCCAGTGCAAATTGCTGTTTTTTTGCCTATTTCAGTGTTTCGTAGAAAAGGAATATCAAACGGAATCCAAACAGAATGAAACCTTCGGGAGAGTTATTTTTGGAACAAACGTGATCCAGGGGACTTGGAGTGGACGCCAAGAAACAATCGAGGAGGCCACGAGGCAGGGGAGCGCGCCTCCCCCCTGGGCGCGCCCTCCACCCTCGTGGGCCCCTCGTTGCTCCACCGACCTACTTATTCCTCCTATATATATTCATATACCCCGAAAACATCCAGGAGCACCATGAAACCCTATTTCGACCGCCGCAACCTTCTGTACCCAAGAGATCCCATCTTGGGGCCTTTTTCGGAGCTCCGCCGGAGGGGGCATCGATCACGGAGGGCCTCTACATCAAATCCATGGCCTCTCTAGTGATGTGTGAGTAGTTTACTTTAGACCTTCGGGTCCATGGCTAGTAGCTAGATGGCTTCTTCTCTCTCTTTGGATCTCAATACACTGTTCTCCTCGATCTTCTTGGAGATCTATTCGATGTAACTCTTTTTGCGGTGTGTTTGTCGAGATCCGATGAATTGTGGGTTTATGATCAAGTCTATCTATGAACAATATTTGAATATTCTCTGAATTCTTTTATGCATGATTGGTTATCTTTGCAAGTCTCTTCGAATTATCAGTTTGGTTTGGCCTACTAGATTGATCTTTCTTGCAATGGGAGAAGTGCTTAGCTTTGGGTTCAATCTTGCGGTGCTCGATCCCAGTGACAGAAAGGGAAACGACACGTATTGTATTGTTGCCATCGAGGATAAAAATATGGGGTTTATATCATATTGCTTGAGTTTATCCCTCTACATCATGTCATCTTACCTAATGCGTTACTCTGTTCTTATGAACTTAACACTCTAGATGCATGCTGGATAGCGGTCGATGTGTGGAGTAATAGTAGTAGATGCAGGCAGGAGTCGGTCTACTTGTCACGGACGTGATGCCTATATTCATAATCATGCCTAGATATTCTCATAATTATGCTCAGTTCTATCAATTGCTCGACAGTAATTCGTTCACCCACCGTAATACTTATGCTATCTTGAGAGAAGCCACTAGTGAAACCTATGGCCCCCGGGTCTATTCTCCATCATATAAGTTTCCAATCTATTTTACTTTGCAATTTTTACTTTCAATCTATATCATAAAAATACCAAAAATATTTATCTTATCATTATCATATCTATCAGATCTCACTCTCGTAAGTGACCATGAAGGGATTGACAACCCCTTTATCGTGTTGGTTGCGAGGTTCTTATTTGTTTGTGTAGGTACGAGGGACTTGCGTGTGGCCTCCTACTGGATTGATACCTTGGTTCTCAAAAACTGAGGGAAATACTTACGCTACTTTGCTGCATCACCCTTTCCTCTTCAAGGGAAAACCAATGCAGTGCTCAAGTGGTAGCAAGAAGGATTTGTGGCGCCGTTGGCAGGGAGTCTACGTACAAGTCAAGACATACCAAGTACCCATCACAAACTCTTATCCCTCTCATTACATTATTTGCCATTTGCCTCTCATTTTCCTCTCCCTCGCTTCACCTTTGCCTTTTTATTTGCCTCTTTCCCGTTTGTTTTCTTGTACCATGGCCGATTAAAAAAGGGCTAAGGGTTCTCTCCCTGGTTTTTCCTTGGATTGCCGCTTTGTCCTCTCTAAGCTCATAAATAATGATGCTACGGAGAGACCTACCGCGGTTATCAATGAGAGTTTGAATAATTTCGATGAAGATGATCCCGTAATTTTTCATTATTTACTTGATGAATCTTTGAAAGACGCTTGGGATAGGCTATTAAGGATCCGAGCTAGCTATGTTCCCCAATATCAAATTGAGGTTTATCTGAAAAGCTTTTATATTGGTTTACCCTCTTCATTCAAGCAAGTTATAGATTCTATCTTTGAAGAAGGTTTTATTGAGGGGGATCCCATTGATACTTATGAAAGGATGAAAACTATATTTGGGCACCCCATGAGCGAGAAGGTTGAATCTACCTCTCTTTTGTGCTTTTACCAAAATGAAATTATCAAAGAAATGAGGGCTAGCTTAGATGCCAATTTCCGTAACGTACTTAATCTTTCTTCCACTATCAATGGCCACATGCTATCTCAAAATAGAAATATAAATTCTATAGAAAATAAATTTTATCTTTTCTTTCCTAATACCAAAGATGGCAATACCTAGATCTATCCTTGCTTTTATGGCTAGCTAGGGGCGTTAAACGATAGCGCTTGTTGGGAGGCAACCCAATTTTATTTTTGTTCCTTGATTTTTGATTCTGTTTAGTAATAAATAATTCATCTAGACTTTATTCAGATGTGGTTTTATGCTTTTAATTAGTGTTTGTGCCAAGTAGAACCTTTGGGAAGACTTGGGGAAAGTCTTTGTGATCTTGCTGTAAAAAACAGAAACTTTAGCGCTCACAAGAATTGCTGCCATTTTTTATTTAAGAGTGATATTTAGTTAATTCTTTTTGAATATGATTAATAGATAAATTCCTCACGTCCATAAATTTATTTTTGAATTTTTGGGTTTCCATAAGTAGTCGAAACCTACAGATTACTACAGACTGTTCTGTTTTTGACAGATTCTGTTTTTCGTGTGTTGTTTTCTTATTTTGATGAATCTATGGCTAGTAATAGAGTTTATGAACCATAGAAAAGTTGGAATACAGTAGGTTTAACCCCAATATAAATAAATAATGAGTTCATTACAGTACCTTGAAGTGGTGGTTTATTTTCTTTTACTAACGGAGCTCATGAGATTTTCTATTTGAGTTTTGTGTTGTGAAGTTTTCAAGTTTTGGGTAAGGATTTGATGGATTATGGAACAAGGAGTGGCAAGAGCCTAAGTTTGGGGATGACCAAGGCACCCCAAGGTAAAATCCAAGGACAACCAAAAGTCTAAGCTTGGGGATGCCCCGGAAGGCATCCCCTCTTTTGTCTTCGTCCATCGGTAACTTTACTTGGAGCTATATTTTTATTCACCATATGATATGTGTTTTGCTTGGTGCGTCTTGTATGATTTGAGTCTTTGATTTTTAGTTTACCACAATCATCCTTGCTGTACACAACTTTTGGTAGAGACACACATAAATTGGAATTTGTTAGAAGACTCTATGTGCTTCACTTATATCTTTTGAGCTAGATAATTTTGCTCTAGTGCTTCACTTATATCTTTTTAGAGCACGGTGGTGGTTCTATTTTATAGAAATAATTGATCTCTCATGATTCACTTATATTATTTTGAGAGTCCTTTAGAACAGCATGGTAATTTTCTTTGGGTATGAATTTAGTCCTAATATAATAGGCATCCAAGATCGGTATAATAAAAACTATCATACAAAAAGTGCATTGGATATTATGAGAAGTTTGATACTTGATAATTGTTTTGAGAGATGAAGATGGTGATATGAGAGTCATGCTAGTTGAGTAGTTGTGGATTTGAGAAATACTTGTGTTAAAGTTTGTGATTCCCGTAGCATGCACGTATGGTGAACCGTTATGGGATGAAGTCGGAGCATGATTTATTTATTGATTGTCTTCTTTATGAGTGGCGGTCGGGGATGAGCGATCGTATTTTCCTACCAATCTATCCCCCTAGGAGTATGCGCGTAGTACTTTGTTTTGATAACTAATAGGTTTTTGCAATAAGTATGTGAGTTCTTTATGACTAATGTTGAGTCCATGGATTATACGCGCTCTCACCCTTCCACCATTGCTAGCCTCTCTAATACCGCGCACCCTTCGCCGGTATCACACCCACCATATACCTTCCTCAAAACAGCCACCATACCTACCTATTATGGCATTTCCATAGCCATTCCGAGATATATTGCCATGCAACATTCCATCGTTCCGTTATTATGACACGCTTCACCATTGTCATATTGCTTTGCATGATCGTGTAGTTGACACCATATTTGTGGCAAAGCCACCATTCATAATTCTTTCATACATGTCACTCTTGATTCATTGTGTATCCCGGTACTCCGCCGGAGGCATTCACATAGAGTCATATTTTGTTCTAAGTATTGAGTTGTAATTCTTGAGTTGTAGTGTGATGATCATCATTATTAGAGCATTGTCCCAAGTGAGGAAAGGATGATGGAGACTATGATTCCCCCGCAAGTCGGGATGAGACTCCAGACGAAAAAAAGAAAAAGAGGCCATAAAAAAAGAGAAAAGGCCCAAATAAAAAAAATGAGAGAAGGGACAATGTTACTATCCTTTTACCACACTTGTGCTTCAAAGTAGCACCAAGATCTTCATGATAGAGAGTCTCCTATGTTGTCACCTTCATATACTAGTGGGAATTTCACATTATAGAACTTGGCCTGTATATTCCAATGATGGGCTTCCTCAAAATTCCCTAGGTCTTCATGAGCAAGCAAGTTGGATGCACACCCACTTAGTTTCTTTTGTTGAGCTTTCATACACTTATAGCTCTAGTGCATCCGTTGCATGGCAATCCCTACTCACTCACATTGATATATATATATATATATATATTAATGGGCATCTCCATAGCCCATTGATACGCCTAGTTGATGTGAGACTATCTTCTCCTTTTTTGTCTTCTCCACAACCACCATTCTATTCCACCTATAGTGCTATATCCATGGCTCACGCTCATATATTGCGTGAAGATTGAAAAAGTTTGAGAACATCAAAAGTATGAAACAATTGCTTGGCTTGTCATCGGGGTTGTGCATGATTTAAAAAATTTGTGTGGCGAAGATAGAGCATAGCCAGACTATATGATTTTGTAGGGATAACTTTCTTTGGCCATGTCATTTTGAGAAGACATGATTGCTTAGTTAGTATGCTTGAAGTATTACTATCTTTATGTCAATTTTAAACTTTTATCTTGAATCTTTTGGATCTGAATATTCATGCCACAATAAAGAGATTTATATTGAGAATATGCTAGAAAGCATTCCACATCAAAAATTCTGTTTTTATCATTTGCCTACTCGAGGATGAGCATGAATTAAGCTTGGGGATGCTGATACGTCTCCAACTTATCTATAACTTTTGATTGTTCCATGCTATTATATATTCTATTTTGGATGTTAATGGTCTTTATTTTACACTTTTATATTATTTTTGGGACTAACCTATTAACCCAAGGCGCCCGGTGCAAATTGCTGTTCTTTTGCCTATTTCAGTGTTTCGCAGAAAAGGAATATCAAACGGAATGAAACCTTCGGGAGATTTATTTTTGGAACAAACATGATCCGGGGGACTTGGAGTGGACGCCAAGAAACAATCGAGGAGGCCACGAGGCAGGGGGGCGTGCCTACCCCTCTGGGCGCGCCCTCCACCCTCGTGGGCCCCTCGTTGCTCCACCGACCTAGTACTTCCTCCTACATATATTCATATACCCCGAAAACATCCAGGAGCACCACAAAACCCTATTTCCACCGCCGCAACCTTCTGTACCCAAGAGATCCCATCTTGGGGCCTTTCTCGGAGCTCCGCCGGAGGGGGCATCGAGCATGGAGGGCCTCTACATCAACTCCATGGCCTCTCCAGTGATGTGTGAGTAGTTTACTTCAGACCTTCGGGTCCATAGCTAGTAGCTAGATGGCTTCTTCTCTCTCTTTGGATCTCAATACAATGTTCTCCTCGATCTTCTTGGAGATCTATTCGATGCAACTCTTTTTGCTGTGTGTTTGTCGAGATCTGATGAATTGTGGGTTTATGATCAAGTCTATCTATGAACAATATTTGAATCTTCTCTGAATTCTTTTATGCATGATTGGTTATCTTTGCAAGTCTCTTCGAATTATCAGTTTGGTTTGGACTACTAGATTGATCTTTCTTGCAATGGGAGAAGTGCTTAGCTTTGGGTTCAATCTTGCGGTGCTCGATCCCAGTAACAGAAAGGGAAACGACACGTATTGTATTATTGCCATAGAGGATAGAAAGATGGGGTTTATATCATCTTGCTTGAGTTTATCCCTCTACATCATGTCATCTTACCTAAAGCGTTACTCTGTTCTTATGAACTTAATACTCTAGATGCATGCTGGATAGCGGTTGATGTGTGGAGTAATAGTAGTAGATGCAGGCAGGAGTCGGTCTACTTGTCACAGACGTGATGCCTATATTCATAATCATGCCTAGATATTCTCATAACTGTGCTCAATTCTATCAATTGCTCAACAGTAATTCGCTCACCCACCGTAATACTTATGCTATCTTGAGAGAAGCCACTAGTGAAACCTATGGCCCCCGGGTCTATTCTCCATCATATAAGTTTCCAATCTATTTTACTTTGCAATTTTTACTTTCAATCTATATCATAAAAATACCAAAAATATTTATGTTATCATTATCATATCTATCAGATCTCACTCTCGTAAGTGACCGTGAAGGGATTGACAACCCCTTTATCGTGTTGGTTGCGAGGTTTTTGTTTGTTTGTGTAGGTATGAGGGACTTGCGTGTGGCCTCCTGCTGGATTGATACCTTGGTTCTCAAAAACTGAGGGAAATACTCATGCTACTTTGCTGCATCACCCTTTCCTCTTCAAGGGAAAACCAGCGCAGTGCTGAAGAGGTAGCAGCCGGTGTGAGTGATGTTATTTACCATGTGCCGGGGTTTCTGATCCACGGACACCTATGGGACCGGCGGACCGGGTCCCTTTCGGTTCGGCGGGGGGCGGAGGTCGCGCAAAGAGCATATCGAGGCGAAACACGCGGGCGGTTGGTCGTGCAAAGGGTAAACCGAGGCGAAGCACGCGAGCGATTTACCCAGGTTCGGGCCGCACGGATGCGTAAAACCCTACTCCTGCTTTGTGGTTTGGTATTGATCTCTAGCTCGGGAGCGCGGAGTGCTACAGTACACACCGGCGACTAGCGAGACCGAGCGTGGGTGTTGGAATGGCGTCCCCCTCCCCCTCGTTGCACTCGGGCCTCCTTTTATATGCTCAAGGGGTTACCGACATAGCAACGGAGGTAAAGGGCAAAAATGGAAAGGTGCTTGTGGTAGGCACAGCTAGGTTCTGTAGTAGGCACAGCTACCTGCTACAGTGTTATCATACCTAACCCTGACGGCAGGGGACAAGGGCATTAAATGCCCATCTGTGTCGCCTAAACAGTACCGAAAGGGACCGCTAGGGACGCCACCGTTTGCCACGATGGTTATCTTGTCAGCGCCTGCTCGCCACCACGCACCCCTAGCTGCACGGCCTCTCGCCACGTGTGCTCGGGAGAGCGACACGTGGGCGGGTGTGCTGGGGCACGGGCTCGGAGAGGCGGTTCGCCGCGGCAAGCGCCTTGCCGCGTTCGTCGTCTTGTCGCGCCCGGGAGCTTGTCGCTCACCGGGTCTTGCCGGGGCGCGTAGCGCGCCACGGCAAGTTCCTTGAAATGCCTCGAGTGGACTTCCCGGCAAGCTCCTCTTGCCGGGATCTCGAGGTGCTTTTGATAGCCTTCCCGGCAAGCTCCTCTTGCCGGGGCCTGGGTTTGCCTTCCCGGCAAGCTCCTCTTGCCGGGGCCTTGTTTTGAGTACTTTGTTCTTGAATGGTCTTCAAAGTAGCCGCGGAGGGTCTTGGCGGCCACCCGGCAAGCCTTGCCGTGGGGTGCTGCGACTGCTCGTGCACAAGTTCGGGATACTAGGGTACCCCTACTCTAGTACACCGACAGGAGCCCCCGGGCCTGGGCCAGACACGGTGCCGAGCGCTGTTGGGCCAGGCCCAAAACAGTGCACGGGCACGCGCGGCCTAGGTCACGCCGCAGACCTCTCCGCTTCCACCGCGCCCTCCCCGAACGGCGCGCGTTGAATGCGGCGTCGTGGGGAGGTCGTGGGGGTTCCTTTTCTCGAAATGCGGAACGTCCGCTCCCCCCCTTTAAAGGTAGGGGGAACAGGGGCAGTTGGGCCACTCGCCCGTTGCCGTTCCCAATCTCAGAAACCTCCGCCGCTCCCTCACCTCCCCAAAGCTGAGAGAGAGAGCAGCGCTCCGCCCCCCATCGCCACTAGCACCACCAACGCCGTCGACCTCCTCCACTGCTTCCGCCATGGCTCCAAAAGCCGACAAGGGGAAGACCGTGAAGACGACCGAGGCGCAGCGGCTTGCGGCGTTGCGGAAGAAGCGGTCCGTTTCCCCCCAGGCTCGGCGCGAAGGAGCTGAGGGAGGACTACTCTCTGTTCTGGTCGGCGGAGACGCGCGCGCATCCGCGCACAAAGGTACTCCCCGCCGCCGCTTGGAAGGAGGCTCCGAATGGATACCCCTTCTTTGCATTGTTCTTCTACTGCGGGCTCTGCCCGCCTTTCTCTGATTTCTTCTGCGACATCATGAACACCTATGGATTCCACCTCCTCGACTTCACCCCCAACGCCGTCCTGACAATGGCAGTTTTCGCACATCTGTGCGAAAATTTTGTCGGAGTCCTTCCCAACGTAGCCCTCTTCCGCCATTTTTTCATACCCCGAGTGGAGAGAGGAGAGCCTCTATCCGGCGGGATTGCCTGGGTCTCAAGGGCCGGCAAGAAGGAGACCTATTTGGAGGGAGAGTTCCGCGGCAAGTGGGAGGAGTGGAGGGCGGATTGGTGCTGGATTGTCGAAGAGGATCCGCAGCCGTTCACCACCCGGCGCCAAATCCCAGTAGTACGCGGCGGCGATTGGAGCGACCTGGCCCCAGAGGATGACAGGCTAAGAATTGCTGCCACTAGGATCCTGCGTCTCAGGCTCGCCGGGCTTACTGTCGGCACTGTCGGTGCAGACTTCCTTCGCCGCCGCATCGCCCCCCCTGCAGGAACGAGGGACGCCCACTTGGGAGTTCAAGAACGCGGCAGATATCATGAGGCTGCGGCCGGGCCTCAACTATAACTTCACAGTCCTGGAGCTCCACGCGATGCTGCAGGAGCTGTTCAAATATGACCCCCAGCATCCCGAGGTGTTCAGGTTGCCGGGGGGCATCGTGCCTTTGTGCAATAATTCCGCGCTCGACCGCATCCGTGCAATGATGCCGGAGTGCGACTCGCACGGGATCGTGCCAACCTGGCGCGCCAAAGATGCCGGGGTTTCTGATCCACGGACACCTATGGGACCGGCGGACCGGGTCCCTTTCGGTTCGGCGGGGGGCGGAGGTCGCGCAAAGAGCATATCGAGGCGAAACACGCGGGCGGTTGGTCGTGCAAAGGGTAAACCGAGGCGAAGCACGCGAGCGATTTACCCAGGTTCGGGCCGCACGGATGCGTAAAACCCTACTCCTGCTTTGTGGTTTGGTATTGATCTCTAGCTCGGGAGCGCGGAGTGCTACAGTACACACCGGCGACTAGCGAGACCGAGCGTGGGTGTTGGAATGGCGTCCCCCTCCCCCTCGTTGCACTCGGGCCTCCTTTTATATGCTCAAGGGGTTACCAACATAGCAACGGAGGTAAAGGGAAAAAATGGAAAGGTGCTTGTGGTAGGCACAGCTAGGTTCTGTAGTAGGCACAACTACCTGCTACAGTGTTATCATACCTAACCCTGACGGCAGGGGACAAGGGCATTAAATGCCCGTCTGTGTCGCCTAAACAGTACCGAAAGGGACCGCTAGGGACGCCACCGTTTGCCACGATGGTTATCTTGTCAGCGCCTGCTCGCCACCACGCACCCCTAGCTGCACGGCCTCCCGCCACGTGTGCTCGGGAGAGCGACACGTGGGCGGGTGTGCTGGGGCACGGGCTCGGAGAGGCGGTTCGCCGCGGCAAGCGCCTTGCCGCGTTCGTCGTCTTGTCGCGCCCGGGAGCTTGTCGCTCACCGGGTCTTGCCGGGGCGCGTAGCGCGCCGCGGCAAGTTCCTTGAAATGCCTCGAGTGGACTTCCCGGCAAGCTCCTCTTGCCGGGGTCTCGAGGTGCTTTTGATAGCCTTCCCGGCAAGCTCCTCTTGCCGGGGCCTGGGTTTGCCTTCCCGGCAAGCTCCTCTTGCCGGGGCCTTGTTTTGAGTACTTTGTTCTTGAATGGTCTTCAAAGTAGCCGCGGAGGGTCTTGGCGGCCACCCGGCAAGCCTTGCCGCGGGGTGCTGTGACTGCCCGTGCACAAGTTCGGGATACTAGGGTACCCCTACTCTAGTACACCGACACCATGGTTGGGATTTTTTTGTTGTTACAACATTTCACTCTAAATTAAATGACTGGCAAGCTGATGTCTACTACACAACCTTCTTCTTGTAGACATTGTTGGGCCTCCAAGTGCAGAGGTTTGTAGGACAGTAGCAAATTTCCCTCAAGTGGATGACCTAATGTTTATCAATCCGTGGGAGGCATAGGATGAAGATGGTCTCTCTCAAGCAACCTTGCAACCAAATAACAAGAGTCTCTTATGTCTCCAATACACCCAATACAATGGTAAATTGTATAGGTGCACTAGTTCGGCGAAGAGATGGTGATACAAGTGCAATATGGATGGTAGATATAGGTTTTTGTAATCTGAAAATATAAAAACAGCAAGGTAACTAATGATAAAAGTGAGCACAAACGGTATTGCAATGCATTGAAACAAGGTCTAGGGTTCATACTTTCACTAGTGCAAGTTCTCTCAACAATAATAACATTACTAGATCATATAACTATCCCTCAACATGCAACAAAGAGTCACTCCAAAGTCACTAATAGCGGAGAACAAACGAAGAGATTATGGTAGGGTACGAAACCACCTCAAAGTTATCCTTTCTGATCGATCTATTCAAGATTCCGTAGTAAAATAACATGAAGCTATTCTTTCCATTCAATCTATCATAGAGTTCGCACTAGAATAACACCTTAAGGCACAAATCAACCAAAATCCTAATGTCACCTAGATACTCCAATGTCACCTCAAGTATCCGTTGGTATGATTATACGATATGCATCACACAATCTCAGATTCATCTATTCAAACCAACACAAAGTACTTCAAAGTGTTCCCCAAAGTTTCTACTCGAGAGTCAAGACGAAAACGTGTGCCAACCCCTATGCATAGGTTCATGGGCGGAACCCGCAAGTTGATCACCAAAACATACATCAAGTGGATCAATATAATACCCCATTGTCACCACGGGTATCCCACGCAAGACATACATAAAGTGTTCTCAAATCCTTAAAGAATCAATCCGATAAGATAACTTCAAAGGGAAAACTCAATCCATTACAAGAGAGTAGAGGGGGAGAAACATCATAAGATCCAACTATAATAGCAAAGCTCGCGATACATCAAGATCGTATCACCTCAAGAACACGAGAGAGAGGAAGATCAAACACATAGCTACTGGTACATACCCTCAGCCCCGAGGGTGAACTACTCCTCATCATGGAGAGCGCCGGGATGATGAAGATGGCCACCGGTGAGGGTTCCCCCCTCCGGCAGGGTGCCGGAACAGGGTCCGATTGGTTTTTGGTGGCTACAGAGGCTTGCGGCGGCGGAACTCCTGATCTATTCTGCTCCCCAATGGTTTTTGGGTATATTGGTATATATAGGAGGAAGAAATACGTCATGGGAGCCACGAGGGGCCCACGAGGGTGAAGGGCACACCCAGGGGGGTGGGCGCGCCCCCTTCCTCGTGCCTTCCTCATTGCTTCCCTTACGTACACCCCAAGTCTTCTGGATTGCTTCCGTTCCAAAAATAACTCTCCCGAAGGTTTCATTCCATTTGGACTCCATTTGATATTCCTTTTCTGCGAAACACTGATACAAGGGAAAAACAGAAACTGGCACTGGCTCTGGGTTAATAGGTTAGTCCAAAAAATCATATAAAATAGCATATAAAACATCCAAAGTTGATAATATAATAGCATGGAACAATCAAAAATTATAGATACGTTGGAGACGTATCACAAGCCATTTGCCTTGCTTCAAAGAAAATATGACAGTCACAGCCGAGTTGAAAAGGGCAAGAACATCTAACTCCAGCTTACAAACTGTACAAAAGCACGAGGGTTAATTGTTCATCAGGTTTACAAAAAACCCAGGTTGAAAAGGGCAACAACATCTAACTGCAGCACTGTTTTCGGCAGTCACGGTGAAATGGATCGGTCAGGTCCATAGAATGAACATCCTGGGTCGTAAAATTTCCCGGATTATGACCACAATATGTTGTAAATAGAAGCCCGACACGTTCAGAAGCCCTTTTGCCCACCTGAAACTCTTTTTTTTGCTCTTCCACATACCGATCCGTCAAAACCATGTTGCTGATAAACATAAGCATGATGGACAAAAGTAACCTCGCATTCAGCAGGCAGAATGTGAAAAATCTAGTGTTTACATGGTTGGCTACATATCGTTCTAGCATTATTGTCTTCAATCGAATCTCATGAGAAGTGAGAAAATCCCGATGCTTACGAATCCACCGGTTGGTTATAACTTTCTTACCCCGTCCTGTTGCCTAAATAGACATGAAGATTGAAAACTGTTAAGGTATAAAAAAAGAGTGTTGAAAGAGCAACAGCTGGACGGTTAATTCTAGTACACTATATGCGGGCTTCCAATGTGCGTGAAATTATCACCTTTATATACAACTTCTCCAGACATGGAAAGCATTGCATCAAGCCAATAATCTTGTTCAGATCAAAACTATTCATTTGGATATATAAGATCTTGACAGAATCCAGCACCATTGATAGGCCATCCATGGAGAAACTCTTAATTGAGCATAGAACATAATATTAGTACAAAATGTGTACTCGAAGATGACATATAACTTATGCGCAGAAATTTAAAATGCAACTTATGGTTACAAGTGTAGATGATAATATAAAGTACCTGAAGAACTATGGAGCCAAACACCATATTGAAATGAGCACAGAGATCATGTATTACACCCAAGATCTCCAATTTAGGCGCATAGAGGACGGTTATTTGCAACGGCGAATAACTAGAATCAAGGATCAACCTTTGAAGTGAAGGGGCATCTTGGATGATGAGTTTCCTTCCGTCAAAAGAAATTCCAATTCTTACAAGGTTAGGCGACTTTATTTGGAGACAACTGATTCTAACTGTGAAAACAAGCACCAAGCACTCTAGGGCAGGGCAACTGGAGTGGATGATGTTGTGCAATGAGGCCTCCGATATACGAACCTGCACAAGTGAAAGTTTCTTGAGAAATGGGAGTCGAAGGTTTAGTACCAGATTGTCTGGTAGGTCGCACATCGCAAAGGTGGCGGTGTGGAGAGAGGAGGAAAACCGCGAGATGGACATCGGTGCTGAGGGCACAGGTAGATGGCGTCCGGCATCTGTGAAGGAAATATGCCCTAGAGGCAATAATAAAGTTGTTATTTATATTTCCTTATATCATGATAAATGTTTATTATTCATGCTAGAATTGTATTAACCGGAAACTTAGTACATATGTGAATACATAGACAAACAAAGTGTCACTAGTATCCTCTACTTGACTAGCTCGTTGAATCAAAGATGGTTAAGTTTCCTAGCCATAGACATGAGTTGTCATTTGATTAACGGGATCACATCATTAGGGAATGATGTGGTTGACTTGACCCATCCGTTAGCTTAGCATGATGATCGTTTAGTTTGTTGCTATTGCTTTCTTCATGACTTATACATGTTCCTATGACTATGAGATTATGCAACTCCCGAATACCGGAGGAACACTTTGTGTGCTACCAAACATCACAACATAACTGGGTGATTACAAAGGTGCTCTACAGGTGTCTCCAATGGTACTTGTTGAGTTGGCATAGATCAAGATTAAGATTTGTCACTCCGATTGTCGGAGAGGTATCTCTGGGCACTCTCGGTAATGCACATCACTATAAGCCTTGCAAGAAATGTAACTAATGAGTTAGTTGCGGGATGATGCATTACGGAACGAGTAAAGAGACTTGCCGGTAATGAGATTGAACTAGGTATTGAGATACTGACGATCGAATCTCGGGCAAGTAACATACCAATGACAAAGGGAACAACGTATGTTGTTATGCGGTTTGACCGATAAAGATCTTCGTAGAATATGTAGGAACTAATATGAGCATCCAGGTTCCGCTATTGGTTATTGACCAGAGATGAGTCTCAGTCATGTCTACATAGTTCTCGAACCTGTAGGGTTCGCACGCTTAACGTTCAGTGACGATCGGTATTATGAGTTTATGTGATTTGATGTACCGAAGGTAGTTCGGAGTCCCGGATGAGATCGGGGACATGACGAGGAGTCTCGAAATGGTCGAGATGTAAAGATCGATATATTGGAAGACTATATTCGGACATCGGAAAGGTTCCGAGTGATTCGGGTATTTTTCGGAGTACTGGAGAGTTACGGGAATTCGCCGGGGAGTATATGGGCCTTATTGAGCTTTAGGGGAAAGAGAGAGAGAGAGAGAGAGGAGGCTGCGCCCCCCAAGGCCTAGTCCGAATTTGACTAGGGGGAGGGGCGGCGCCCCCTCCTTCCTTCTCTTCTCTTTTCCCTTTCCTTCTCTCCTACTCCTACTACATGGAAGGGGGGAATCCTACTCCCGGTGGGAGGACTCCCCAGGGCGCGCCATAGGAGGGCCGGCCCTCCCCCTCCTCCACTCCTTTATATACGTTGCCAGGGGGCACCCCATAGACACACAAGTTGATCATTGATCCCTTAGCCGTGTGTGGTGCCCCCCTCCACCATAATCCACTTCGATCATATTGTAGCGGTGCTTAGGCGAAGCCCTGCGTTGGTAGCAACATCATCACAGTCATCACACCATCGTGCTGACGGAACTCTCCCGTGAAGCTCTGCTAGATCGGAGTTCGTGGGACGTCATCGAGCTAAACGTGTGCTGAACTCGGAGGTTCCATGCGTTCGGTACTTGGATCGGTCGGATCATGAAGACGTTCGACTACATCAAACGAGTTCTCATAACGCTTCCGCTTACGGTCTACGAGGGTACGTGGACGATACTCTTCCCTCTCATTGCTATGCATCACCATGATCTTGCATGTGCATAGGATTTTTTTTGAAATTACTATGTTCCCCAACAATCTGGTAGGTGATTTCCAGGGGAATGGTAGAACTCAAGCAGCTGAAGTTCGGGGAATGCAGGGGCTTTCAGCCAGGCGTCCACCGTGCAGGGCATGGTATGCTTGCTCAGGTAGCATGACGGGATGTAGAGGCTTTGAACGGAGCCCTGGTGGGAGGAAATGATGGCTCTGGGGATTTCAAAATCATTGAAGAGAGATAGTTGACGACAGTCGAGATTAAGGGGCACGGGGGCCATAGAGGGCGCCACCGAATTGAGAGGACTTGGGTGCGGCAACAATCCTTGGTGGGGAGAAGCGAGATGATCTCCCCTAGGACGGCGTCCGGGAGATCATTGATGCGGTCCACCCGAGATTCTACGGGTTCCTGGGATCCGGTGGGGGCGGGGTCGCCGCTTCTCCCCGCGCTGCCGGGTGCGGGATCTACAACAGGCGTCGCCGCTGGCGGGAGCCTCATCTTCTTGGCGCTGGGGTCAGCCGACTCCATTTTCCTCGAGGGCATCGCGTCGCGCTCACGGATTTGAGCAGAGTAACGAATGACGAGCCTAGTTGTAGTGCGAGTGAAGAAGAAGGGAAGCTGGGGTTTTTCTGTAGTAGTGAGGAAGAAGGGGAGCTGGGGTTTTCTGTAGGAGTGAGGTGAGGAATTTGGGGGTACGAGTGGAGCGAGCTGACGTGAGGTGGGTGGGAGTGAGGAGGAAGAAGAACACCTAGGTTTTTTGGGGGGCGGTGTGCTGGGTGTGGGTAGCGCCTCTCATTCAGTAAATATATGGAATTTTGAATTGATTTTACTATTTACTAGGGTGGATGGGCTGTTTTGTCTTGGGCCCAGAGAAACAATTACTATTAGTATAGTGGAGACACTCTACAGCTACTCATAAAAACAATTACTACTAGTACAGTGGATACAATACCGCTTCTGGCTCCTCCTAGGTCATCGAAACGTCTCCCTCTACTGGATGCCGTTATACTTTTGTTCACCGACATGCGGGCCATGCAGCACGCGGGCCCAAATGCCAACCACCAAATTAGAAGGCAGTATGCAGGCAGAGAGTCACCCCGATCGTAGCGCAGCAGTAATGAGCTGTCGTATCACAAAACCTCACCTCCACGCAGTCTAAGTTTGTCAGACGAAGCAACCATCATTTCACTCTTTGCTGAATCCCCTTCTCTCCCACCGTCTTCAAGAAAGGCAACACTCGCATCTGCCACTGTTCTTCTCTCCCAACGAAGGGAAGGTAAGCGGATCCGTGATGTTGGTATATTTTCGTTCAAAGAAAAAAAGAACTTTTGCAAAGCAGTAACTGATCCTCACTCTCTTTTTTGTTTCATTGTCGTTGCGATTTTGTTTTCCTTTCAGTGGTGTCCTATATTCGTCAGTTTCATGATGGACCAAGGAGAACCAGGCAAAGATCTGCCGATATTGGAGCAGACGCGAGAGGCTGATCCCCACGAGACAGAGAGATCCAAGAAGATGGAGGCATCCACCGAGCCGACCCCAGATACGCTCACGGCCACTACTGAGATGGTCAACACCCTGTTTGAGGTTACAACCCCCGTGGCACTGCAGGAGCAGTTTTCCCCCTTCAAGGATGTGTCCCCCCCACTGAGCTGCCCAATGTGATTTTCTTCTTTGCCAATCTCGATTGTGGTTTTTCATCTAAGTATGTGGTGATGAATAATGCAAAATTTTATTAGCTTCGATGCCATGCTATACATAGTGGTTTAAATAACTTCTGTTTCTTATACTGGAAAGTAATTCAGAATTTGTTTCTGTTTCAATTAGAGCCCTGATGCAAACAAGGATGGTGTGGTTGTACATGTCACTCGCTATGAGGTGGATGACCTGAATATATGCACTGGGAAAACAGTTTTTAGGCTGTTGGATCCTGGAAGCCATTTGCGCTTATACCAATGAAGAGTTGTATTCCAGCCTCACTGTTGTCAGGTGGGTTGTCCAGGGTGTACTGAAGCACAAGAAGTTCAAAGCTACTCCTTCGTTTGTGAGGCATACTGTTCTTCTCAAGCTTACGCACGAAGATGGCGTGGCATTCCTCCACAAACAAGTTTATGAGTGGCAAGGCCACAAGGTTGTCTTCATGAAGGTTCACAGGATTGAGCTACTACCGGACGTCCTCGATGATGTTCATGGCAAGGTCTGTCTTGTGTCCAGCCCAAATTAGATTAAGGCATGAAATAGTTGCCCCAGCTAGTGTTTAATAGTAGTTTGGATTGTGTCTAATTATCCGAACCTTGCCTGTTATCGAGCCCTCTGGGGCTAGTACTTTGTTTGAATCCGTCTATGGGAATTGCTGCTACTTTTGTGTGCCTGTGAATCATGTGAGAACCATCGTAATTGTTGCCGAAACAGATGCGTCCTCACTAGTTTTTTTCATGAATATGGCATGGTAAGACATAAGTTGTCACGGTTTATCATACGAGCAGTGTGTTTTTTGATGAAATAGAGTACTCATTCAAGAACTGTGCGCCGACGTATACATAAGTACTTGTAAAAACTGTTGGTGCTACCCCACTTGTAAGCAGTTGTGCAAAACACGACACATTGGCTCAGCTCGCTTCAACACTAGGCTATCGACCAGCTAACAATCAACAATCTGCTGTCTGACATATAAGCAACTATGTATCTTGTTATAGTGGTTCATGCAGTTAACTGAGGCCACAATGTAAATTCCAAACATTCACACGCTAGTCCAGCGTTCATGTGGAACACTCACATTAAACTCGGCTTCATAAAAAACCTGAAAAGCATAAGTTAAGGAATTTTATACATCTCAATGATTCATAGAACAGAACAAACATATACTAGTTCATATCAAAAGACAAAGTTGTGAGAAGGTTTACAAATCAGGAAAAAACAAGCAAGGCTTCTCTGAGCAAAGGGCCTCCCGGCAAGCTTAAATTTCCTAGAGTTCAATCTGGTTTTTTCTTGTTGCCACCATCCAGGGTTAGGTTCTCTCATTCCAGAGTAACCAATTATAATTGTGTTCTTAGCTGGAATGCTGAACTAAACCATGTAGTGTACTGAATAGCTGAAAGTCTTGTGCATTCCACTAAATTTAAGCACCACTATTTGCAAAAATAAGCAGACCACAATGCCTCTTGTCCGCGCACCTATCCAAAAAACCGCCGTGCAGCCGTGCCAGCTAGTCCTGAGTCCATGGATGAACTAGTAGAAAGTGCAGTCTGGACTAGGATGCAGTTGTTTCGCTTGTCCCTACACTGCAATCAGGAAGTAAAACATACGAATCAAGTTCTTTTATATTGCGTTGGTCATTCTACCTAGTAACTACCAATGTAGGAATACCTGGAAGATGGGTGGTTAGACGACGACAACGAGGGATAGCCATCTCATTTTGCGCAGTTCTACTAAAAGTGAGGTGTGTGCTTTTGATTACGTGGATAGAAATGATACGGAGATAGACATCCCGAAATGATATGGAGACAAACATCCCTGTTTGCGCAAATACGAATACGGTTATTTAAACAGTGACAGATATTTTGTAGTGGCGTATGATTAATAGCAACATCTATTGTGTTATAATTGGCACTAGATTGACAGTATGAAAGTGTCCTTAAGTAAGTAGCATCACATCACATCAACACTGCCACTAGTTTAACATGCAGAACAATAGCATTAGTAACTGTCATGAGAGTAGCACATGGTCAGTAAATGTGCAATCAAATTTGTGCAGTTCCACTGGGATGAAGCAATGTTAGCGGTGTGATATTTAAGTGTAACTACAAAAACAAAATTCATGGGAAATAAAGCAAGACCAAAGCACTTCATAAAATGGTGGTGTCATTGCTTCAATTTATCAACGCACTAGACCATTACTTATAATGACATTAGGTAGCATTGCTTAATGCTTCATGTGATTTTACATTAACGGTAGCGATATGGGCGTAGGGAAAGCAGGGGCATAAAGTTGTGAGGCAGATGTGGCTGCCGAGAGCGGCAAACACTCAGGCAGCATGTCTACATTTGTCCCATTTTTTATCTCCTGAGCGACATTTTCCTATGTGAGCACAGGAAATCTAGACCTGCTCATTCTCATTTGCGTTGTCCCACAACACCCGTCACTTTCTTTCCTTTTTCAACCAAGAGATAGGTCCACTTCCCCCACCCTTCACCATCCACCATGCTTTCTTCATCTTTTCAACCAAGAGACCGGTTGGGTAGCCAGTATCTACTACTTTCCCCCGTTTCCTCTTAGAACCAAGTCCTAGATTCATGCTACAACTTTTCCACTTTCTTCCCTGTTTGAACCAACTCTTAGAGTCAACTGTATGAACTAGCTTTACCTCCAATAATAGTAAAATTCTAGGTGGCTTTGGAACAGCGGACGGAAGTAGAAAAAGGTCCACAGAAGCCAAGTGGGGAGCTGGGGCAGTAGAGCAAGGCAGGTTTTGAAGGAATATATACCTGAGGGTTGGCAAAGACGGCGTTGGGAGGCCACATCTTGGCCGCAATACCGCAGGGAGGAAGAAGGGGTCGGAGGCCCTCCCGAGCCGGCGCTCTCTTGGAGAGAATAGCACGGCCGCCGATCGGGACGTGCGGGCAACCATTGGTATCCTCCCTCACCGCCGACGACATCGTGAATGATGCACCTACACCCCTGCCCCGGTCGAGGTTGTCCGGCCGGATTTGTGACCAGCCGTGAGCTGAGAGAGAGTGTGGCCACCTATGTCTTGCTTAGATCTGGAGAGTATGAGAGAGTGAACGAGAGGAACCATAGTAAAGCAAGTGCTAAGGCTCCTGCTTATATATATATAGTGGAGTGATTTTGTTGTACCAACTTCAAAAAAATGTGCTCCTACGTGTACCCGCGAGTGGGTGTGAGAGAACTAGTGCGTGCGTGCACCGCTTCTCTTCGTGAGAGTACAATATACTATGCCCAAAGAACGTTCGCCACAAGAGTAATAGTATAAGTGCGTGACGTGTGAGCAACTGCCGTATGCTCCCTCCGTTCCAAAATGCAGTGCATATAGCTTTATTGAAAATTCGAACCTCACAAACTTTTACCGAGTTTTCATGTACCAAATTGCACATGTAGAATACCCTGTATATATCATTTCATTCTTCTTCGAGAGGTAACTATAAAGATGGGGGAGGAGTCTACAAAGAAAGACCATCGTTTCACCTGTAGCAATTTCAACCATTTTTTGGTGTGGAGGAATATCATAGGAACTCTATATGATATGATATTTTATAGGATTTTTTTCCTTTAGAGCCAATTGGTTCATAGGAATAGATTCATATACTCCACATTACAAAGGAAATAAACATGATATCATTTCTATAGCTTTAGAGCCACTTGGTTCATATGAATGGATTCCTATACTCCCATAACTTCAAAGGAAAATAAACATTAGCGTATATTCAGTAGAAAAGCTCCTATGATATGAACCAAATTACATCTCTTTTCTAATCCCTCCTCATAGGAATTGAGATACATTTCATCTGTAGATTCAATAGAAAAGTTCCTATGATGTGAACCAAATGACATCTCTTTTCCAATCCCTACTCATAGGAATTGAGATACTCCATGTCATCTCTTTCCCTACAACTTCCATGTATACATCTTCTATTCCTAAATAGCTAGTACAACCCACTAGTAGCTTTTTTCCAAGACATGCAACTATGGAACAAGAACTATATAGTGTGCGAATAACTTTGAAAGATGGTCGCTAGATGAAGCTAATCCGACAATGCAGAGATGGCAAATCCGAGCACTACTGGCCGTTGGATATCATCAACATTCCACCAGATCTGCCACATGTACAATTTAGAAGACTCCATGGTTGAACTTAAGCATAATGCACAAACCTCAAAACACAAGCACTTCTCCTTTGTTCTAGAATCTTCCATATCATAATTGAATTTTTTTCTAAATGAATTGCCATTATTTGTTTTTTACTTTATGCTTTAGAGTGCATAACCCCATGAATCTTAACATTTTTATAAAACTAATTGATTTTGAATGAGATGAACTATAAGAACTAAATGAACATCTACATCATGCATATATGACTCCAGGATTTAAATGCTATAGTGTGTATTTATTCATAATTTGGTTTCGAAATCTCATGCCTTCAATGCATGTGTACCTTACTACTCCCTCCCTTCCGAATTACTTGTTGTAAGTATGGATGTATCTAGATGTATTTTAGTTCTAGATACATCCATTTCCGCGACGAGTAATTTGGAACGGATGGAGTAGTTTTGAGTAGAGTAGCAAATTTCACGCGGCCCCGGGTATATCAAAATACAGGGCCCACACATCATTGCCTTTTGGTCGAACCTACGTCCACAATTTTTTGTACGTAATATTGATGTCTACTACACAACCTTCTTCTTGTAGACGTTGTTGGGCCTCCAAGTGCAGAGGTTTGTAGGACAGTAGCAAATTTCCCTCAAGTGGATGACCTAAGGTTTATCAATCCGTAGGAGGCGTAGGATGAAGATGGTCTCTCTCAAGCAACCCTGCAACCAAATAACAAAGAGTCTCTTGTGTCCCCAACACACCCAATACAATGGTAAATTGTATAGGTGCACTAGTTAGGCAAAGAGATGGTGATACAAGTGGTACATGGATGGTAGATAAAGGTTTTTGTAATCTGAAAATATAAAAACAGCAAGGTAACTAATGATAAAAATGAGCACAAACGGTATTGCAATGCAAGCAAACAAGGCCTAGGGTTCATACTTTCACTAGTGCAAGTCCTCTCAACAATAATAACATAATTGGATCATATAACTATCCCTCAACATGCAACAAAGAGTCACTCCAAAGTCACTAATAGTGGAGAACAAACAAAGAGATTATGATAGGGTACGAAACCACCTCAAAGTTATTCTTTCCAATCAATCCGTTGGGCTATTCCTATAAGTGTCACAAACAGCCCTAGAGTTCGTACTAGAATAACACCTTAAGACACAAATCAACCAAAACCCTAATGTCACCTAGATACTCCAATGTCACCTCAAGTATCCGTGGGTATGATTATACGATATGCATCACACAATCTCAGATTCATCTATTCAACCAACACATAGAACCTCAAAGAATGCCCCAAAGTTTTTACCGAAGAGTCAAGACGAAAACGTGTGCCAACCCCTATGCATAGGTTCATGGGAGAAACCCGCAAGTTGATCACCAAAACATACATCAAGTGGATCAATAGAATACCCCATTGTCACCACGGGTATCCGCACGCAAGACATACATCAAGTGTTCTCAAATCCTTAAAGACTCAATCCGGTAAGATAACTTCAAAGGGAAAACTCAATCCATTACAAGAGAGTAGAGGGGGAGAAACATCATAAGATCCAAGTATAATAGCAAATCTCGTGATACATCAAGATCGTACCACCTCAAGAACACGAGAGAGAGAGAGAGATCAAACACATAGCTACTGGTACATACCCTCAGCCCCGAGGGAGAACTACTCCCTCCTCATCATGGAGAGCACAAAGATGATGAAGATGGCCACCGGAGAGGGATTCCCCCTCCGGCAGGGTGTCAGAACGAGTCTAGATTGGTTTTCAGTGGCTATGGAGGCTTCTGGCGGCGAAGCTCCCGATCTATTGTGCTCCCCGAAGTTTTTAGGGTATATGGGTATATATGCGAGGAAGAAGTTGTCGGTGGACCTCCGGGCTGTCCACGAGGCAGGGGGGCGCGCCCAGGGGGGTGGGCAGCCCGGGACTCTCCTGGTCCAACTCCGATACAACATGGGCTTCTTCTGGTCCAAAAATAAGTTCCATGAAGTTTCAGGTTAATTGGACTCCGTTTGATTTTCCTTTTCTGCGATACTCTAAAACAAGGAAAAACAGAAAACTAGCACTAGGCTCTAGGTTAATAGGTTAGTCCCAAAAATCATATAAAATAGCATATAAAACAACCAAGGTTGATAATATAATAGATGGAACAATCAAAAATTATAGATACGTTGGAGACATATCAGGATCCCCAAGCTTAATTCCTGCTCGTCCTCGAGTAGGTAAATGATAAAAACAGAATTTTTGATGTGGAATGCTACCTAACATATTTATCCATGTAGTTCCCTTTATTGTGGCAAGAATATTTAGATCCATAAGATTCAAGACAAAAGTTTAATATTGACATAAAAATAATAATACTTCAAGCATACTAACCAAGTAATCATGTGTTCTCAAAATAACATGGCCAAAGAAAGCTATCCCTACAAAATCATATAGTCTGGCTATGCTCTATCTTCACCACACAAAATATTTAAATCATGCACAACCCCGATGACAAGCCAAGAAATTGTTTCATACTTATGATGTTACTAAACCTTTTCAATCTTCACGCAATACATGAGCGTGAGCCATGGACATAGCACTATAGGTGGAATAGAATGGTGGTTGTGGAGAAGACAAAAAGGAGAAGATTTTCTCACATCAACTAGGTGTATCAACGGGCTATGGAGATGCCCATCAATAGATATCAATGTGAGTGAGTAGGGATTGCAATGCAACGGATGCACTAGAGCTATAAATGTATGAAAGCTCAACAAAAGAAACTAGTGGGTGTGCATCCAACTCGCTTGCTCATGAAGACCTAGGGCATTTTGAGGAAGCCTATCATTGGAATATACAAGCCAAGTTCTATAATGAAATATTCCCACTAGTATATGAAAGTGACAACATAGGAGACTCTCTATCATGAAGATCATGGTGCTACTTCGAAGCACAAGTGTGGTAAAAGGATAGTAGCATTGCCCCTTATCTCTTTTTCTCTCATTTTTTATTTTTTTATTTTTTTTATTTTTTTATTTTTTTATTTGGGCCTTTTCTCTTTTTATGGCCTCTCTTTTTCTCCTTTTTTATTTTTTGTCCGAAGTCTCATCCCGACTTATGGGGGAATCATAGTCTCCATCATCCTTTCCTCACTGGGACAATGCTCTAATAATGATGATCATCACACTTTTATTTACTTACAACTCAAGAATTACAACTCGATACTTAGAACAAAATATGACTCTATATGAATGCCTCCGGTGGTGTTCCGGGATGTGCAATGACTCAAGAGTGACATGTATGGAAGAATTATGAACGGTGGCTTTGCCACAAATACGATGTCAACTACATGATCATGCAAAGCAATATGACAATGATGAAGCGTGTCATAATAATGGAACGGTGGAAATTTGCATGGCAATATATCTCAGAATGGCTATGGAAATGCCATAATAGGTAGGTATGGTGGTTGTTTTGAGGAAGATATATGGTGGGTTTATGGTACCGGCGAAAGTTGCGCGGTACTAGAGAGGCTAGCAATGGTGGAAGGGTGAGAGTGTGTATAATCCATGGACTCAACATTAGTCATAAAGAACTCACATACTTATTGCAAAAATCTATTAGTTATCGAAACAAAGTACTACGCACATGCTCCTAGGGGGATAGATTGGTAGGAAAAGACCATCGCTCGTCTCCGACCGCCACTCATAAGGAAGACAATCAATAAATAAACCATTCTCCGACTTCATCACATAACGGTTCACCATACGTGTATGCTACGGGAATCACAAACTTTAACACAAGTATCACTCAAATTCACGACTACTCACTAGCATAATTCTAATATTACCATCCTCATATCCTAAAACAATCATCAATTATCAAACTTCTCATAGTATTCAATGCACTTTATATGAAAGTTTTTATTATATCCCTCTTGGATTCCCATCATATTAGGACTAAATTCATAACCAAAGCAAATTACCATGTTGTTTAGGACTCTCAAAATAATGTAAGTGAAGCACTAGAGCAACAACAAACTACTCCGAAAGATATAAGTTAAGATCAATGAGTAGTCGAATAATTATGCAACTATATGAAGACTCTCTAACATTTAATAATTTCAGATCTTGGTATTTTATTCAAACAGCAAGCAAAACAAAAGAAAATAAAATGACGCTCCAAGCAAAACACATATCATGTGGTGAATAAAAATATAGCTCCAAGTAAAGTTACCGATGAACGAAGACGAAAGAGGGGATGCTTTCCGGGGCATCCCCAAGCTTAGGATTTTGGTTTTCCTTGAATATTACCTTGGGGTGCCTTGGGCATCCCCAAGCTTAGGATCTTTCCACTCCTTATTCCATAGTCCATTGAATCTTTACCCAAAACTTGAAAACTTCACAACACAAAACTTAACAGAAAACTCGTAAGCTCCGTTAGCGAAAGAAAACAAAACACCACTTCAAGGTACTGTAATGAACTCATTATTTATTTATATTGGTGTTAAACCTACTGTATTCCAACTTCTCTATGGTTTGTAAACTCTTTTACTGGCCATAGATTCATTAAAATAAGCAAACAACACACGAAAAACAAAATCTGTCAAAAACAGAACAGTCTGTAGTAATCTGGATCAAACGTATACTTATGGAACTCATAAAATTCTCAAATAAATTGGTGGACCTGAGTAATTTCTCTATTAATCATATGAAAAAAGAATTAACTAAATAGCACTCTCCAATAAAAAATGGAAGCAATTCTTGTGAGCGCTAAAGTTTCTGTTTTTTACAGCATGATCACAAAGACTTTCCCCAAGTCTTCCCAAAGGTTCTACGTGGCACAAACACTAATTAAAAGCATAAAACCACATATAAACAGAGTCTAGATGAATTATTTATTACTAAAAAGGAACAAAAAGCAAGGAACAAAAATAAAATTGGGTTGCCTCCCAACAAGTGCTATCGTTTAACGCCCCTAGCTAGGCATGATAATTTCAATGATGCTCACATAAAGGATAAGAATTGAAACATAAAGAGAGCATCATGAAGAATATGACTAGCACATTTAAGTCTAACCCACTTCCTATGCATAGGGATTTTGTGATCAAACAATTTATGGGAACAATAATCAACTAGCATAGGAAGGCAAAACAAGCATAACTTCAAAACTTTAAGCACATAGAGAGGAAACATGATATTATTGCAATTCCTACAAGCATATATTCGTCCCTCATAATAATTTTCAGTAGCATCATGAATGAATTCAACAATATAACCAGCACCTAAAGCATTCTTTTCATGATCGACAAGCATAGAAATTTTATTACTCTCCACACAAGAAAAATTCTTCTCATGAATAATAGTGGGAGCAAACTCAACAAAATAATTATCATGTGAGGCATAATCCAATTGAAAACTAAAATCATGATGACAAGTTTCATGGATATAGCATACAAGTCATCACAATAATCATCATAGATAGCAACTTTGTTCTCATAATCAATTGGAACCTCTTCCGAAATAGTGGATTCATCACAAAATAAAGTCATGACCTCTCCAAATCCACTTTCATCACTATAATCATCATAAATAGGAGGCATGCTTTCATCATAATAAATTTGCTCATCAAAACTTGGGGGACAAAAAATATCATCTTCATCAAACATAGCTTACCCAAGCTTGTGGCTTTGCATATCATTAGCATCATGGATATTCAAAGAATTCATACTAACAACATTCCAATCATGCCCATCATTCAAATATTTAGTGCCAAACATTCTAATGCATTCTTCTTCTAGCACTTGAGCACAATTATCGGAATCCTTATTTTCATGATAGATATTAAAAAGGTGAAGCATATGAGGCATCCTTAATTCCATTTTTTGTAGTTTTCTTTTATAAACTAAACTAGTGATAAAACAAGAAACAAAAAGATTCGATTGCAAGATCTAAAGATATACCTTCAAGCACTCACCTCCCAGGCAACGGCGCCAGAAAAGAGCTTGATGTCTACTACACAACCTTCTTCTTGTAGACGTTGTTGGGCCTCCAAGTGCAGAGTTTTGTAGGACAGTAGCAAATTTCCATCAAGTGGATGACCTAAGGTTTATCAATCTGTAGGAGGTGTAGGATGAAGATGGTCTCTCTCAAGCAACCCTGCAACCAAATAACAAAAAGTCTCTTGTGTCCCCAACACACCCAATACAATGGCAAATTGTATAGGTGCACTAGTTCGACAAAGAGATGGTGATACAAGTGGTATATGGATGGTAGATAAAGGTTTTTGTAATCTGAAACTATAAAAACAGCAAGGTAACTAATGATAAAAGTGCGCACAAACGGTATTGCAATGCTAGGAAACAAGGCCTAGGGTTCATACTTTTACTAGTTCAAGTCCTCTCAACAATAATAACATAATTGGATCATATAACTATCCCTCAACATGCAACAAAGAGTCACTCCAAAGTCACTAATAGCGGAGAAGAAACGAAGAGATTATGGTAGGGTACGAAACCACCTCAAAGTTATTCTTTCCAATCAATCCGTTGGGCTATTCCTATAAGTGTCACAAACAGCCCTAGTGTTCGTACTAGAATAACACCTTAAGACAAAAATCAACCAAAACCCTAATGTCACCTAGATACTCCAATGTCACCTCAAGTATCCGTGGGTATGATTATACGATATGCATCACACAATCTCAGATTCATCTATTCAACCAACACATAGAACCTCAAAGAATGCCCCAAAGTTTCTACCGGAGAGTCAAGACGAAAACGTGTGCCAACCCCTATGCATAGGTTCATGGGCGGAACCCGCAAGTTGATCACCAAAACATACATCAAGTGGATCAATAGAATACCCCATTGTCACCATGGGTATCCCACGCAAGACATACATCAAGTGTTCTCAAATCCTTAAAGACTCAATCCGATAAGATAACTTCAAAGGGAAAACTCAATCCATTACAAGAGAGTAGAGGGGGAGAAACATCATAAGATCCAACTATAATAGCAAAGCTCGTGATACATCAAGATCGTACCACCTCAAGAACACGAGAGAGAGAGAGATCAAACACATAGCTACTGGTACATACCCTCAGCCCCGAGGGAGAACTACTCCCTCCTCATCATGGAGAGCACGAAGATGATGAAGATGGCCACCGGAGAGGGATTCCCCCTCCGGCAGGGTGTTGGAACGAGTCTAGATTGGTTTTCAGTGGCTACGGAGGCTTCTGGCGGCGAAGCTCCCGATCTATTGTGCTCCCCGAAGTTTTTAGGGTATATGGGTATATATGGGAGGAAGAAGTATGTCGGTGGACCTCCGGGCTGTCCACGAGGCAGGGGGGCGCGCCCAGGGGGTGGGCGCGCCCCCACCCTCGTGGGCAGCCTGGGACTCTCCTGGTCCAACTCTGATACTCCGTGGGCTTCTTCTGGTCCAAAAATAAGTTCCATGAAGTTTCAGGTCAATTGGACTCCGTTTGATTTTCCTTTCCTGCGATACTCTAAAACAAGGAAAAATAGAAAACTGGCACTGGGCTCTAGGTTAATAGGTTAGTCCCAAAAATCATATAAAATAGCATATAAATGCATATAAAACATCCAAGGTTGATAATATAATAGCATGGAACAATCAAAAATTATAGATACATTGGAGACGTATCAACTATATCTCCACTGGTCCCCGAACCCAAAATGTTGCCTCGTTCCCCTAAAACCAAGCGGCCCACACATATTTAAGGCGTCGACTCGAACTCAATACCTCTCCCGTTTACTACGACGTGCCCCCGCACACCGTAGTAGTACTCCTATAAACCCTACCACCGCATGCATCATCAGTTTTCTTCAAGAGGACGAGGGAGAAGCCGATTTGTAGTGGAGGCGCTTTAAAAAATGATCTATAGTGGAGACCCCTACTCTAGGGTGCCCTAGGTAGCTGCCGCACGCATCATTGGTTCTCTCTTTTCTTTATGCTCTTGCTCCCTAGAGTGAAATGATGGTTGCTTCTTCTGTCCAGCTTAATGCGGGAAAGGTGGGGCTTTGTGATTTGACCCCTCATCTCTCATTTTCTACTACTGCGGTGCTACGACCGGGGTGCCTCCAATTCCAACCGCTGCTCCGAACTGTAATTTGGTGCATCACACATGGAACAAGACGGTGGATGAGCCACATGTCGGCCAAGGGGGTCCTGTTAAGTGTGTCGCCATTTCGTGTGCGGACTAACCCTGCTTGAGTTGCTACGCCAACACGACAGGTGCAGCCTACCACTTGGTTTTGCTCCTTGGTGAATCCCGACTATATTGATCTAAAAAGGTACGTACTGAACTACCCTCTCCGTCTCGTTTTTTAGGCGTCTCGGTTTATAGGGCGTGCACGTAGTTCTAGGTCATCCATTTGACTAACTAAATATGAGTTACTATGTCACAAAAAGTATATCATTGGATTATTAAGCCGATGTAGTTTCTAAACATATACTATTCATCACATATATAGCCAGTTAAATTCTCAACCTAGAACGGCGTGCATGCCATGTAAACCAATACGGAGGAAGTATAGTAGTAAAAATGAGGTGATTTTACCGAGCGATCGGCGGGGGAGCATGGCCTGTCATGCGGTCCCACGTGTCATGATGTACCAAGGCGATGCGCGTGCCCCTCTTGAGGCAGAAGCAATACTACGTGGTTTGAGATGATGGCGAACCGAAGTGTGAAATAATGGTTGCTTCCTCCGTCTAGGAAGGTGCAACATTGTGATTTGACGTCTCATTGCTCATTACTACTACTACTGGGGCGGTACGACTAGGGTGCGTCCCCCTACTGTTCTGCACTGTCATTTGGTGCTTGACATGTCGACCCGGTGGCTATATGTCCCACATGTCGGCGACAGGAAGTACAGAATTCATGAAAGGAGCGTCGACGGAGGAGTACAAGACACGGCTTGGGTTTTTTGCTGCTTCGCGCGATCCATCGATACAAACCCGGACTAAAAAAGGCGAGGGCGGGTCTTTTCCTGCGCGGTAGGCAGGGGAGTTTGGCATAGTCTGTTCGAGGCAAGGAGGCAGGAAGGGAAACAAGCAAATAATGGTTGAGCAACTTAGTTTTGGGAAAAACTGATTTTACGGAGTACGTACCCACTAGGGTTTATAGGGCTCATCTAAAAAACATTCGTTTTCTATTTTATAAGTCTCAATTCTACTACTAGCAGTAGTACCATCACATGTTGGATTTCTAGGTGCGTTAGATCACCCGATGCAAGCAGTGTCAAGACAAAACTCACTAATGCATGTAGAAGTTCATGGAAATTTAGTGGTCATTCATGCATTCATTCTAATTAATGCCTTGGTAAACATAACTTCTTGAGAAAAACGAGCGTACTAATTACTTGTGCAAACTAGGAGTATGAAATTAATTCGACCACTCACTGTCTACCTTGGTTGGAGAGATTTTGAAATAGAGCCATAAACTGGAAAGGAGGGAGTATTAACTTTTGTCTCGATTACTATTTGTGGCCTTGTATAGATGCAAAATGTATTTTTTATAGTGGCCTTGTATAAGTAAATGGAGGGAGTACTAAAGGACATATATATATTCCAAACAATATGATAATCTCTCTAACCAAGGTAGTAGGGACGAGGAGTAAACGGAGGGAGTAGTAAAATTTTCTCCTCGTCCTGCAAGCCACCGCGCGCGTGGGCGAGGGAGCGGGCGTTAGGCGTACAGTATTACTACTAGTAAGCAAGCTTCACCTCATCCTGCGAGCCACCGTGCCCGTGGGCGGGGGCGACGGCGTACTAAGCAAGCTTCTCCTCGTTCTACGAGTTGATGAGACACATCAAAAGTACTCCAGTGTATAGAGCCTTGCCTCTAAGGTAGGCCCCACATGGTTTGCCTCTTTTTTAACATAACACGTCAAGTTGCAATTTGTTTGTTCACCCGTGGTAGATGATCCTCCCTCCACCAAGTGGACAACCAGTACACGGTCAAATTACCACATGGGTTGCCTTTTCATACAGAAATGAGCTCCACCGTGTACCCGCGCGGGTGTGGTTGGGAAAGAGACGGGAGTACGTGCGCTGTGCGTGCACCTCTTCTCTTCGTGCACGTCCCCCACCTACGTGTGTGTGTGTGAGAGATACAAACCTAGACAAATGGCTTGTGCGGAATAACTACTCTTCGTAAGCCATTGTAAGAGTGGACAAAATGGTGAAGGAGGAGATAGGGGAGCGACAGAGGTGTGCGATTCTTGGCCGGCGTTTGGCCTCGTTTAAATATGAGATTAAATAGACGACGGACGGGAGGAGCTCGAATGACGTTGCGTTTAATGCCGGACGTGTGTCCAGAGTGGGTTTCTCGGCTTCCACACGGGCGGGTTTCATGGAGGTGTTTGAATGCGGCAAGGAGGCGTGTTCAGCCGGGCGTGCAGCGAGTGGCACCCTCGACTCTGACGTAGGACACCGCGCCGTTCTTCCACTGACGTGTGGGCTCTTTTGGTACATGGCCTGCATGTCAGTGACCCAACGCAGGCAGCGCACAGCAGAGGAACCTTTGGTGGGCCAGGGCTGTGAGAAGCGGGCATTTCATAAACCAATGATTGTTCATTGAGTGTGACGTCATCCTTTTCATGTAGATAAGCCAACTATGTTGATAGCCCATTCGATACGTTGTGATTCATAAAGACCGCTGCAAACATCAATGTTCTGCTTATCACAGATAAGATTGATTAATACCCGTAACAATCCATGTCCTTAACAAAGGGTGCATGCACGTATAGGTTGAGCGTGTCTCTTGCGTCGTGTGCTGTGTGCATGCAGGCATGCGAGTGTTGTGTGCGTGCAAGGGTACGTTTCAGTGTTGCATGCATGTGTGCGTACGTGCGTGTGTTCGTGAGTGCATGTGTACATGTCAGTATTGCACGCCTGCATGCGCGCGTGTGTTCGTTATGTGTACGTGTCAGTGTTGCACGCCTGCATGCGTGCGTGCATGTGTACGTGTGGGGTGAGGCTACACGTCAGTCGACTGACTTTTTCATCTCTGGTCATTAGATTTTCCAGCCATTGGATACGAAATCAAGGGCCTGAAATTTATCATCAAACTCCACCCCCCGAGCCGCCAGCCACCATCGGCCGAACCACCGCCCCCGCCGCCACGCCGCCCCTCCCGCCCCGAAACCACTCCCCACTGCCGGTCCGGCGCCGCACCGGCCTACCCTCTAGCCCCCCCGCGCCGAGCTTTTTCTCCGGCGATCCCCACCCCACCGCCCAATCAACGCGCCCCACCGCCGGCGACTGCCAACCAGAGGTCTCACGACTTCTAGTACCCACCGACCACTAATTTATTACCATTTCTGTCCTTCATATACGTGCTGACGGGTGGGCCCTATGGTAATGTGCGCTGCTGAATGTGGACCGTTTGACTGGTCAACTGATCGTGTCATCAACAAATTACGGAGCTGTATGGTGAGCCAATGATCGTATGGTCACCCTAAAATGTATTTTATTAACACAGTACAGACTCAAACTACCATTTCTTTCTTTCATATACGGGCTAACAGGTGGGCCCCATGGTTACGCGCCCCGATGGTGCCACACTAGTTGCGCCACGTGGAACGTTTGACTGGTCAATTGATTGTGTCATCAACAAAATACGGAGTTGTACGGGTGAGCCAGTGACCGTATAATCATGACATGTATTTTTTTAACACGATACAGACGCAAGGGCTCATATATACGTGCAAGCACTCACCGCTATAAGCACACACACGCAGACCCTACGCCTATAAGCACCTTCGAGAGAGTGAGCCAGCATATGATCTTCAGATTTTACGAAGTCAGCATAGGTGCCTCATAGTCGAGTGGAATGTCTCCTCCCACCGAACGCACATCGTCGGAAAATACTGAAATTAACCCAGGTTAAATGCGAGCACCGGGACTTTAACCCTGATGGGCTCGAGAAACCACCGTCCTCCTAACCATCCAACCACATGTTGGTTAGCATGACAAAATGTATGTGGTGACCGTGATGAGCTTATTCTGAAGTCCAGTGACCATATCGTGCTTTCGCTTCAAATACAATGACCGTAAGTGTCGTCAACAAAATATGGAGCACGCATCAAATGCAAAGTCCGTCAGTGTCATCAAGAAAATACGGAGACGTATCGTGAGCTAGATACCATATGATCACCACGAGAATGTATACGGTGACCGTAATGAGCATATTCTAAAGTCCAGTGACCGTATAGTGCTTTAGCTTGAAATACAGTGACCGCCACGCGTGAATGTGTCGTGGGCCTGCATACTTTTAGAGGGCCGAGAGATAGTTTGTGTGCGTACGTGAAAGTGGTGTAGAAAGAGGGGGTGTCCGATGGAGACAAGGAGGGATATGCCCTTCCTTTCTCTTTCCCATGACTAATATTTTAGGAGAATATATAAACATTCACAATGCAGAACAAATATTTTTGGATGCACCATGCAATTAACTTTCATGTATAACATTGTACTATTGTATATGCTTATTTTCTTAGTGGCCGATTGCGTGTGTGGTGTGGTGGGCACATCATTTCTAGTTGTGGTGGGTCAACATGAGGACTCATGGGTCGGTTCCATCCTACGCCTCATATGTTGGACCAAGACGCGTTATACGAAGACCCATGTGGAGGACTCGGCGTACAACACGAAGCTAGCTACCAGAGTCGCGGAGGACTATGTCCCCACTGGTGATAAGCCGACTATATATGATTTGTAACCCTAGGCCCCCAGTATGTTATATAAGCTTGGGGGCTAGTTCATCAATAGTATACACACACAATGCCTGGTATTCACGTGTACTTTGTACACACCCCTATCACTAATATACATTACCAGGAGTAGGCTTTTTCCTCAACTTCAAGGGTCCGAACTAGGGTAAAACTTTGCCTCGTATTACCATCCAGCCTAACAGTCAGGGATATCCTACCGAATGATATGATGGAATAATATCTGCCAACTACTAAAACTAGCCACAATGGGTAGTAATATAGACTAGTAACATGCACATGTTACTAGTCTATGTTACTACCTCTATAGTGGGAAGTAACATATGTGTGGTAACATAGAGCACTTCATTTATTAGGTTATAGACACATCTTGCCTTGATATGTGTGATGGTACTCATACTAGTAGTAACTAGCTATGTTACCCCTTTCATCTCTTTCTTCATTTATTACATGCCACATCATCTATTTAACCTAGATATGTGTGATGTTACTACCAATGTTACTCCCACTGTGGGTAGTCTAACAGAGAGGTGTGTTTGGGGGGGGGGGCAATGTGTGCGAGAGAGGCCTAAAGATAATGTGCATGCAGGAGACACGTAGGCACATATATGTGCGTATAGAGGGCTAGTAGAGACCGTGCGTGTGTATATATGCATGTGAGAGAAATAGTGTTTTCCAACTGAGATTAGTGAAAAGAGTGGTACATAGTAGTCAGAAAGAGAGAGAGATACAGAGAGAGCATGTGCGTGAGACTCCCCGACACCCAGAGAGAGATTGTGAGCATGTGTGAAAGAGAAATGCCGATGCATATAAAGTGTGTGCACTTATGCGGTAGATAGAGAGATATATAGCGCGTTTGTGAGAACGGGCCGAGGCATAGTGCATCTACGTGTAAAAGGCGGTTCTACGCATTAAATTAAAATATAAATGGCATTATTATTTTTGGATTAGATCATGAATTTTGCAAATTGCGTACGGACGAAAATCGTTCTATCAGACACCCATACTCTATTGAATTATAGCATGTGCATGTGTTTATTTCATATTATCGATCCATAGAGTGAGAACGGTTTGAAATACAGGCAATGGATGCTTTTGCAATTCATATATAAACATCAACTAGTGAACTCCATGTTGTTAGTGTGAAGCACTTTATACATTTGTCACTTGCATGGATACATTCCAAATTGCTAGCTATGAAATAGAATACATGTCGAATTCAACATAAAGGGGGTTTCGAAGATTCGAATTCATAGGAAGTGCATTCATCTATTTGAACCCGAGATAATGACATTTGTAAATCAGATGTAAAAGGGGCATCAATCTTTGTTGTGCGTTTAAACATGCTATATATATATATATATTCATACACATGTCTAACTTTTTTTTGCAACCAAGGAGATTATATCTGGAACCATGCATGAACTGAGGTAAGTTGCATATTTTCTAATATATACTCGTGTACAATGTATATTCAAATGTACCCCCTCCATTCCAAAATAACCGTAGCTTTAGGATTTTCAAGAGTAAAGACTTGTGATGTTTGACAAATCCTGAAAGTTCAATTCGAGAGAACCGAAAACATTAATGCTTCTGCTCCCAAATATTGAACGAAGCGCCAAATAGGCCTCTGGTAACCCGAAACCGCGCGAGACTAATGTTTGGTGGTAGGAAATTACTGTCCTGACTCTGGCCCGTGTAGCCTATCAGCCCGATGTCCAAAGGTCTAAACCGGGGTAGGTTTGTAACTTCACCAAGACGCCAGTCTCAACCGCCTCCGAGAAGCATTCATACGTCGTGGGCGCCTAAACACCCATGCGCTCGACCGAAATCTATCCCGCCCACATTTGGGACACCTGAGATTACCGTCCTACCCCCAACCCGCAATATGTCCGAAATTTTAGATGGGGGCAAAGTTTGTAACTTTCCCCAAATTTCAAACAAGCGCGTCGCAAACTGAAACATTGTTCCCCCTTAGTTCCCCGCCTCCCTCCGTTTCCCCATTCATACTCCGTGGGCGCCAAAACACCCTCTCCACCAGCTGCGAAACTCCAGCCTCCTCCGTCCTCCGCCCCATAGCGCCCAATCCACCGCCGCCCTCCTCCATCACGCCGGAGCCGGTACCCCAACACCGTTGTCCAACGCAACCGCAACCACAATGCCCTCAAGGACTTAGCAGCTGAACCCGAGGTAGAGCTGCCTCCACGACACCGACGCCGACGTGTGCCATACCAGAACCACTCCGACCACGCCATCCTGCTCCTCACTGCTGCCGCTCCACTGTCGCAACCGTCCACCGCACCGGAGCTGTTCCCACTACGCCATCGTTCGCCGCCTCGGATCTGGTTCCCCACCGCCGACAGATGGCCACTGCACCACACTCAACAACTTGGCCATGGGTTCATCCAAGGCTCCACCGTCCTCCACAACTTCTCGTTTCAAGCGAACCATAAGAAGATCGTTGGAAAAAACAGAAGGAGGACACATCACTGCCAGCAGAAAGAGGTACTCCTCTTCCCTTATTCGTGCAAACCTTACGTCTCTGCTCACACCGTATTCATCCCACGAAAGAAACTAGTTGAGCGCTTCTTGTTGCATCTTCTTCATGATACTAAATGCACAAGGTTTCCTCCATTTACTATTTCACCTTTGCTAGAGGTCACTAGCCCGTCTGGATTTCAATTCAGGGTCAGTCGAACCACAATTAAAAGAAGCAGCACCCTCTTAGGCGCGCGGAGCACCTAGTCTGCATGTTTGCCCGGGAAGTGGCGCATCGGTGTCTATCATAGGGGTGTGGGGCGCAGGAGCTGCTTGCACCCGATTTGGAGGTCGACGGGGCTTGAATGGATGGCCGGGGGGCGGTGCCAAGCATGGCGGTGCGGTGAGGTCGAGGGGAGGGCGCAGGCAGGGGACTAGGCCGGTGGTCGCTGCCGTTTCGAGGAAGATCGTCAACACTGACTGGTTGGAAGTAGATGAAGGCGATCTGCCCGTTCTTTGTACATCAGACAGTGCAGAAAAAATGGACTGACCTATTTGTTTTTAGTCGAATGTTATTTTCATAGAATCTTGTAGTAATTTAGTGTGCCATGCATGTTGTAGAGCTATCATATGTCTCCCGTCATTTATTTCTCACCGACCTGCTATCTGCTACCTTTACACTGTACTAATTGTGCCCACACTTCATCCATACTCACACTAATGTTTTTTATGCATGGGTATTTCACACTCTGACGCAATGTTGATGAATGCTGAAAAGAAAAGAGAGAAGTCGCTCCAGTGTAATTCGAAGATAAGCACTAAGCTTTTCAGCGCTCTAAAGGATGCAGTGTCAGCATGGAGACAGTAAACGTAGCTCTCTAGTTGATGATCTCAATTGCCACACACAACCATCCTAGGTGCTTGCTTTAACTTCGCGCTGTCAAATGTGGTTGCATGTTGCATATGGTGTCTAGCTTGTATTGCTTCCAATTTGGTTAAATTGCATCTACTTACTTTACACATTATACCTTTGATAATGACATGCCTTCCTGTTTTTGATACATACTACATATGTCTATTAACCATGTTCGTACATCAAACTAATGCTCTTTTGTATCCCTCGTCAATCACTTATGATGAGACAGTCACCCGAGTGGGTTACTGTGAGACGCCATATTCGTTTAAAGAGTGCAGTATCATCCTCCCCACATGATTCTCAAGAAACATCAAGGCTAAATGAAGATAGTTAATGTAGCTCTCTAGTTGATGACCGCAATTCCCCCACACCACCATCACAGGTGCTTGCTCTAACTTCGCAGTGTGATATGTGGTTGCATGTTGCATACGTTCTCTAGCTTGTAGTGCTTCTAATTAGGGTAAATTTCATCTGCTTAGTTTACACATTATACCTGTGAATATGACATGCCTTCCTATTTTTGGTACACACTACATCTATGTGTTAACCTTGTTCTTACATGAAACTACCTCTCTTCTGTATCCTGCATCAATCACTTACGATGAGTCACCTTTATTCGTTGCATATTGCATATTATTTCTAGCCTGCTGCCATGTATTGCTTCTAATTTGGTCAAATACATTTGTTAGGGCACTGCTACCTCTTGAGCTTGCGTTGGTTTTCCTCGAAGAGGAAGGGATGATGCAGCAAAGTAGCGTAAGTATTTCCCTCAGTTTGTGAGAACCAAGGTATCAATCCAGTAGGAGGCCACGCTCAAGTCCCTCGTACCTGCACAAAACGATAGCTACTCGCAACCAACACGATTAGGAGTTGTCAATCCCTTCACGGTCACTTACGAGAGTGAGATCTGATAGATATAATATTTTTGGTATTTTTGGTATAAATATGCAAAGTAAAAAGTAAAGGCAAAGTAAAAAAGCAAAACAAGATTAAAGTGATGGAGATTGATATGATGAGAATAGACCCGGGGGCCATAGGTTTCACTAGTGGCTTCTCTCAAGAGCATAAGTATTCTACGGTGGGTGAACAAATTACTGTTGAGCAATTGACAGAATTGAGCATAGTTATGAGAATATCTAGGCATGATCATGTATATAGGCATCATGTCCGTGACAAGTAGACTGAAACGATTCTGCATCTACTACTATTACTCCACTCATCGACCGCTATCCACCATGCATCTAGAGTATTAAGTTAAAAACAGAGTAACACCTTAAGCAAGATGACATGATGTAGAGAGATAAATTCATGCAATATGAAATAAACCCCATATTGTTATCCTCGATGGCAACAACACAATACGTGCCTTGCTGCCCCTTCTGTCACTGGGAAAGGACACCGCAAGATCGAACCCAAAGCTAAGCACTTCTCCCATGGCAAGAACTACCAATCTAGTTGGCCAAACCAAACGGATAATTCAAAGAGACTTGCAAAGATAACCAATCATACATAAAAGAATTCAGAGAAGATTCAAATATTATTCATAGATAGACTTGATCATAAACCCACAATTCATCGGTCCCAACAAACACACCGCAAAAAGAAGATTACATCGAATAGATCTCCACAAGAGAGGGGGAGAACTTTGTATTGAGATCCAAAAAGAGAGAAGAAGCCATCTAGCTACTAACTATGGACCCGAAGGTCTGAGGTAAACTACTCACACTTCATCGGAGAGGCTATGATGATGTAGAAGCCCTTCGTGATGACGGCCCTCTCCGGCGGAGCTCCGGAACAGGCCCCAAGATGGGATCTCATGGATACAGAAAGTTGCGGCGGTGGAATTAGGTTTTTGGCTCTGTCCCTGATCGTTTGGGGGTACGTATGTATATATAGGAGGAAGAAGTACGTCGGTGGAGCACCGAGGGGCCCACGAGCCAGGGGGCGCGCCCTAGGGGGCGCCCCCACCCTCGTGACTGCCTCTCTGATGCCTTGGCGTAGGGTCCAAGTCTCCTAGATCATGTTCGGTGAGAAAATCACGTTTCTCAAGGTTTCATTCCATTTGGACTCCGTTTGATATTCAGTTTCTTCGAAACACTGTAATAGGCAAAAAAACAACAATTCTGGGTTGGGCCTCCGGTTAATAGGTTAGTCCCAAAAATAATATAAAAGTGGAAAATAAAGCCCAATATAGTCCAAAACAGTAGATAATATAGCATGGAGCAATAAAAAATTATAGATACGTTGGAGACGTATCAGGCATCCCCAAGCTTAATTCCCGCTCGTCCTCGAGTAGGTAAATGATAAAAAGAGAACTTTTGGTGCGGAGTGCTACTTGGCATAATTTCAATGCAAATCTTCTTAATTGTGATATGAATATTCATATTCGAAAGATTCAAGACAAAAGTTTATATTGACATAAAAATAATAATACTTCAAGCATACTAACAAAGCAATTATGTCTTCTCAAAATAACATGGCCAAAGAAAGTTATCCCTACAAAATCATATAGTTTGGCTATGCTCTATCTTCACCACACAAAGTATTTAAATCATGCACAACCCCGATGACAAGCCAAGCAATTGTTTCATACTCTAACTTTTTCAAAACTTTTTCAATCTTCACGCAATACATGAGCGTGAGCCATGGATATAGCACTATAGGTGGAATAGAATGGTGGTTGTGGAGAAGACAAAAAAGGAGAAGATAGTCTCACATCAACTAGGCGAATCAACGGGCTATGGAGATGCCCATCAATAGGTATCAATGTGAGTGAGTAGGGATTGCCATGCAACGGATGCAATAGAGCTATAAGTATACACTAGTAGAAAAATGGCCTGTTGTCCCGGTTCGTAAGGGCCTTTTGTCCCGGTTCCTGAACCGGGACTAAAGGGTCGGTACTAATGCCCTGTCCCTTTAGTCCTGGTTCAATCCAGAACCGGGACAGATGGGCCTCCACATGGCCTGTGCGCGGAGCCCAGGCAGGAGGGCCTTTGGTCCCGGTTGGTGGCACCAACCGGGACCAATAGGCATCCACGCGGCAGCATTTCTGTGGCTGGGGTTTTTGTTTTTTTTGAAGGGGGGGGGGTTTGGGGGTTTTGGGGGGTTAATTTAGGTGTTTCATATATTGTGTTAGCTAGCTATAATTAATAGAGAGAAGTGTCCTCTCTTATGTCCGTGCTTGGTTGACGCTACGTACTATACATACGTATAGAGAGGACTAGACACGCTAGCTAGCTAGTAAGGAAACGAAGGAAACAGAAGATCGTCATGAACATATATGCATACAGAGAGAAGTGATATCGACCACCTCTCCTTCTCCGAGAGATTGGTCGAACAACAAGTTCTCGCATATCTATCCGACACTACCGGCTACATATATACAATAATTATCTCTTACAAATATAATCTCCTAACATACAGACTCATGGTCCACATAGTATTCTCCGTCTTCAGCGAACACGTGGTCAAGAAAGAATGCCGCCAATTCCTCTTGAATTGCTCGCATGCGAGCTGGTGCTAGGAGTTCATCCCGCTTCCGAAACATCTAGTTTGAAGAAGGGGGTCAATACATATATATATATATATATATATGAATGAATGAAACTCAACACAAATGATGGTAATAAAATAAAATTGTGAATGTTGTTATTTACGCACTTCATATTGTTCGTCAGAGTAGCCCCGCTCACACGTCGTGTGGCGGATGGACTCGCAAACGTAGTATCCAACGAAATCATTCCCTTGTTCCTGCCACAACCACTTTACAAGAAATAGAGGTCAATCAAACTAATAAGCAAGAATGCCAAATGGTATTGATGAAACTAGCGCTTGAATCAATAGGAGATGCGCGGAACATGCTACTATAGTACTTACTTTCGGGTGTCTAAATTGCAGCTTCTTCGGGAGTCCCGGAGCTTTTTTGGTGAATTTTTTCCAAACCCTGCCAGACAAAGAACACAATTACTTGATATATCAGGAAATGAACAAAGTTGCTGATATGGTGGATAATGATCGATTTAACTTACTTCTCGAGCATTTGAGTCATGTCCGCATAGTTCTGGGGATCTTTTCGTCTTGAGTCTAAGACGGTTACAAGTCCCTGCTCAAGCTTAATCTCTAGGAGAATATAGTGGGAACTGCACACGCATGCATAACTCATCAATTACATTACTATAACCTTGACTAATATATAAGGGAAACCGAATACGCACAAGACAGTAACACTCACTTGAAGTTGTAAGGAAAGAGTATTATATCTTTGTTTTCATTTATTACCAACGATCGTAGCAAGTTGGCCTCGGTATCTGCGGCATGGAATTTAACCTGAGTTGCATCTATGATATTTGTGTTAATGAACCCAATATCACCAATTTGTTGTTTCTTCAATTCGACGATCTTCAATCTGCATAATATAGTGAGGATAATTATAAATACATGCAATGAAAGAGCTGAGCTATATAGAGAGACTTAATGACAGAAGTAGTACTACTTGCAGACAGTAGCAGGTGACCGTTGCTTTATCGAGGGCCAATTGATTGAAAAACTGAAAGAACTCCTCAAATGGAACAGGCAACAGATCAATTCCAATGAGGTCATGCTCCTTTTTAACTCTCACATACAAAGTACTCCTCCCCCCAGACTCTCTGCAGATTTTCAAGTACCAATCATGCAATCTTCGCATCATCGTTGATAGAGATCTTTCATCTTTGACGAGAGGCTTCCCGTACTCGTATCTTTGTATCTGCACCTCCATGAAATCATAATGTACATCGTCGGGCAGGTAATCTCCAAGATTGCTATAACCAGGCACCATCCTCGGATCATTAGGACGATGTTGCTAGGCACCTTGAGCGGGGGGCACGATTGCTTCGCTTGTTCGCCGAGTTGTGCAATTTGTTTCCCAACTCGTCGTTCTTTCAGCCTTTGATCACTGACAGTACTTCCTGACCGCTCCGCTTCGTCAAATTCCTTTCCAATAATGCGCTCATAGTTTCCTTTCGGCGGAGACTTGGGTGGTTTTGTCAGGGTAGCCAGAGTGCACTTCTCTTTCACCGGATCTACCTTCTCCTCCGGAGGTGGATGTTTCTTTTCTTTCACCCCTTCAAAGAAGTTCCTCACTTCTTCTCACGCGATCTCGGCGTTCTCCTCCGAGGTCCTCTCGTATGGTAACTTCTCTGGAGTCTTCAGAGAAGGACCGAATCTATATGTCCTCCCGCCTCTGGCTGTACTGCTAGTACTTGCTTACGAGGCGGAGGAGAAGGACTACAACGCGCCGGAGCAGCCGGAGCGGCGGCAGGTCTCTTCCGCCCTTGCTGACGAGGCGGAGAAGGAGGAGGCTGGCTGCTCGGGCGCGCCGGCGCAGGCGGAGAAGGAGGCGGAGTGCCACCACGTGCCGGAGAAGGAGCCGGCCGAGTGCCCTGATCGTCACTCGCCGAAGGAGGAGGCGGTGGAGGAGGCGGAGTGCCCTGACTCGCCGGAGGAGGAGGAGGAGGCGGAGGCGTCTAGTTCAGAAGGTTGATGAGCTCCTTCCGCCATAGGCATGGAGTCTTTAGAGCAGAACCCAGCCGAGTCTCCCTTCACCAGTAGGGTGGTCAAGCTGGAGGTCCTCAAATCCCTCCGTTATTTCATCCACCATCACCCTAGCATATCCTTCTGGAATCGGCCGGCAGTGAAAAGTTACGCCGGGTTCAGTAGGAAAAACAGAGCCAACAGCCGCCTTGACCTTCATATTAATCCATTGCATCATAAGGTGGCAACTTTGAGACTCCGTGATAGCATCCACGGGATAGCTGGCAGGAGCCGTCAAGACATGCTCCGGCTGAAGCAGCTCGGTGGAAGCCACGCCGCTTCTCCGCTGAGATGGCGGGGTAGCTTCGGGGGAAGCTTCGGCAGTTCATTTGCTGCGATTTGCTTCTCGTTCCTCTATCGCTTGTACCCTTGCTTGCAGCGCCTGCATTTGGGTCTGCTGCACTTTTTTCCTCCTCTCCTGGCATTTGTAACCGCCTGCGTTCGGAAACCCAACCTTCCATGGAATGGAGCCTGGCGTGCCTCGTGTCCGTCCAGGGTGCTCAGGATTCCCGAGGGTCATTGTGAGCTCGTCGTTCTCTCTGTCTGGAACGAATGTCCCTTGCTGCGCTGCTTCGATATACTGCTGAAGCTTCTTGACTGGTATGTCCATTTGATCGTTCGTCCAAATGCACTTCCCTGATACATGGTCCAAGGTTCCGCCAGCCCCGAAGAACCAAGTCCGGCAATGGTCTGGCCAGTTAATTGTCTCTGGTTCGATCCCTTTATCAGCCAGATCATTCTCAGTCTTGGCCCACTTAGGCCGGGCTACGAGGTAGCCACCTGACCCCGTGCGATGGTGATGCTTCTTCTTCGCAGCATTTTGCTTGTTTGTCGCCGACATCTTCTTACTCTTTTCCGATGTCTTGTGGGCCACAAATGCGGGCCAGTGATCTCTGATCTTCTCATATCTGCCCTTGAATTCTGGTGTCTCTTTATTTTCGACAAACTTATTTAGCTCGTTCTTCCACCTCCTGAATACTTCTGCCATACTCTTAAGAGCAAAAGACTTGATTAATTGCTCTTTAACTGGCTTCTTCGGATCATCCTCTTGCGGTAGGGTGAAATTTGACTTCAGCTTAGTCTAAAGATCATTTTGCTGCATATCATTGACATAAGACACCTCAGGGTCTTCTGTAGCCGGCTTTAACCATTGCTGGATGTTGATCGGGATCTTGTCCCTAACCAAAACCCCGCACTGAGCAACAAATGCGCTCTTTGTCTAGAGGGGTTCAATCGGTTGGCCGTCGGGCGCGATTGCTATGATCTCAAACTTTTCATCAGAGGTCAACTTTTTCTTCGGGCCTCGTCTCTTTACCGAAGTTGTGCTCGATCCGGAGGGCTAGAAAAAAGAACAAAGACTTAATTAATATGTGTACATACCAAAACAATGAATGCATCAATTAGCTAGTCAACAGAAGCTTAACTAATATATATACCTGGCCAGACTCGGTTCGGTCACCGGAGACGTCATCACGGTCTCCTTCTTGCACCGGCATTGGGTCACCGGAGCCGTCCTCACGGTCTCCTTCTTGCACCGGCATTAGGTCACCGGAGCCATCATAATCATAGCCAGCTACTTCCAGACCATCGGTGTCATTGAGAAACAACGAGCAGACGGCATCACTTCCTCGTGCGATTATGTCCCCCAACAACTCTTCTTGTACTTCGTCTCGGGCGGTGTCCATAGTTTCTACAAATATTTACAACATGGCAATTATTATTCAAACATGACAGATGGATATATTAGTGGAAAACGTAGAACTAATATTAATTAGTGGCCTCGACGTTGCTTCTCTAGGGTTTGGGGTGGCCTCGACACTGCTTCTCTAGGGTTTGGGGTGGCCTCGCCAACGCTTCAAGGATAAAAAAAGAAGAGGAAGAATAAAAAAGAGGAGAAGAAAGAATAGAGTAAGAACTCCTCTATTCTTTCTTCTCCTCTTTTTTTCTTCTTCTTCCTCTTTTTTTATCGGGAACGAGGGTCGTTGAGGGTCACCGAGCGGTAGAGGAAACCCTAAATAGCAAGTATCGTGGGTGTGAGATACATGTGGCCGTCGGTGTCGGACACTACATCCACGTCCCACAAGTGACGTGGGCGTCGAAGCCCACGTCACTTGTGGGACGTGGATGTAGTGTCCGACACCGACGGTCACAAGTATCTCACATCGACGATACTTGCTATTTATGGTTTCCTCTACCGCTCGACGACCCTGACCCTCGACGACCCTCGTTCCCGATAAAATAAAGAGGAAGAAGAAGAAAAAAAAGAGAAGAAGAAATCTTTCTTCTCCTCTTTTTTTTCTTCTTCTTCCTCTTTTTTTATCGGAAACGAGGGTCGTCGAGGGTCGCCGAATGGTAGAGGAAACCCTAAATAGCAAGTATCGTGTGTGTGTGTGTGAGATACATGTGGTCGTCGGTGTCGGACACTACATCCACGTCCCACAAGTGATGTGGGCATCGAAGCCCGCGTCACTTGTGGGACGTGGATGTACTGTCCGACACCGACGGCCACATGTATCTCACACCGACGATACTATTCCTGATAAAAAAAGAGGAAGAAGAAGAAAAAAGAGAGGAGAAGAACTCCTCTATTCTTTCTTCTCCTCTTTTTTTTCCTTCTTCCTCTTTTTTTATCCTCTTCTTCCTCTCATGTTGGACGACCCTCGACCCCTCGGCGACCCTAGACCCCCTCTCGACCCTCGACCCCTCGGCGACCGTCCACCCCCTCTCGACCCTCAACCCCTCGGCGACCCTCAACGACCCACGTTCCCTATAAAAAAAAGAGGAAGAAGAAGAAAAAAAGAGGAGAAGAAAGAATAGAGGAGAAGAACTCCTCCATTCTTTCTTCTCCTCTTTTTTTCTTTTTCCTCTTCTTTTTTTATCCTCTTCTTCCCCTCATGTTCGGCGACCCTCGATGACCCTCGTTCTTGATAAAAAAAAGAGGAAGAAGAAGAAGAAAAAAGAGGAGAAGAAAGAATAGAGGAGAAGATCTCCTCTATTCTTTCTTCTCCTCTTTTTTTCTTCTATCTCCTCTATTCTTTGTTCTCCTCTTTTTTTGTCCTTTTCTTCCTCTCATGTTCGACGACCCCCTCTCGACCGTCGACCCCCTCTCGACCCTCATATATAAAACATTTTCTTCCTTCTTCTTCCTTCTATTCCTTCTCCCTAAATATATAAAACTTTTTTTAAAATGAGACTAACCTAAAATGTACTAAATCAGAGAACATATATATATATAACTTTTCTAATAAAAAAATCTAAATTTTGCATATATGTATTTTTAAAACATCATTACAATTGAAAAAATACATACATATATACCTATATGAACATACATAAAAAAACATATATGAACATACATACAAAAACATATATCTAAAAGATACATACATACATATATATATATATGAAAATCTAAAAACATGTAAAAACATGTATAATTAAAAAAATACACGGCGGCGGCGGGGGCGGCAGACGCGCGGTGCTCACAGAGGCGGCGACGCGTCGGGGCAGGGGATGGCCGGCGAGGGCGCGGGCGACGAGGGCGTGGGCGACGGCGACGACGGGCGTGGGCGACGAGGGCGCGGGTGACGGCGCGGGCGACGGCGATGACGGGCGCGGGCGACGGCCGGCGAGGGTGCGGGCGACGGCGACGACGGGCGCGGGCGAGGCGACGGCGGGGGCGGCGTGCGGCGTCGGGGCAGCCTGGCGGGGTCGAGGAGGTCGGCGTCGTCGGGGGCAACTGGTGAGGGAAATCTGAAAATTTCACAAGTCCTGGTTATATACCAAAGGCATTGGTCTCGGTTCGTGGCACAAACCGTGACCAATGCCCCCCTTTAGTCCCGGTTGGTGCCACCAACCGGGACCAAAGGCCTCTTTTCAGCAGCCCAAAGGGCAGGAAGCGGTGGCCTTTGGTCTCGGCTAGTAGCACCAACCGGGACTAAAGGGGGGCATTGCTCACGGTTTGTGCCATGAACCGTGACCAATGCCCCCTTTAGTCCCGGTTGCTGGCACCAACCGGGACCAAAGGCCTTGTGTTGCCCCACGCCAAAACTTTAGTCCCACCTCGCTAGCTGAGAGAGCTCGAGAGTGGTTTATAAGCGCTACTGCGCCTTCCCTCTCGAGCTCCTCTCAAATGCAGGCTTTCGGGCCTAACCCTGCGCTGTGTCCCTGTGGGCCTACTGGGCCTCCTGTGGGCCTGAATCCTGGCCCATGGTAGGGTTTCTAGTCGTATTCAGGCCGTGGGGGCCCAGTAGGTGGCACTTTTTTTTCTTTGTTGCTTTATTTATTTTATTTTGTTTCTACTTACAACAAAATACTTATTGTTGCTATTTTTTCTATTTTTTTGTTTTGTTTTCTGCATTATTTATTTTCTTTTGTTTTTTTCTTTATATTTTAATTCTTTTTGCTTTTAGTTTTAGAAAAATTATGAACTTTTTGTTAGTGCCATTAGTTTTCAAATTTGAAAACACTTTTTTAGTTTTTTTGTTTTCTTTGTTGCTTTATTTATTTTATTTTGTTTCTACTTACAACAAAATACTTATTGTTGCTATTTTTTTTCCAGTTTTTTTGTTTTGTTTTCTGCATTATTTATTTTCTTTTGTTTTTTGCTTTATTTTTTTATTCTTTTTGCTTTTAGTTTTAGAAAAATTATAAACTTTCTGTTAGTGCCATTAGTTTTCAAATTTGAAAACACTTTTTTAGTTTTTTAGTTTTCTTTGTTGCTTTATTTATTTTATTTTGTTTCTATTTACAAAAAAATACTTATTGTTGCTATTTTTTGTTTTCCAGATTTTTTGTTTTGTTTTCTACATTATTTATTTTCTTTTGTTTTTTGCTTTATTTTTTATTTCTTTTTTGCTTTTAGGTCAGCAAAATTATAAACTTTCTATTAGTGTCATTAGTTTTAGAAAAATTATAAACTTTCTGTTAGTGCCATTAGTTTTCAAATTTGAATTGTTAAAATTTGAATTCTTTGAAATTTGTGTGAATCACAAGTTTGTGATTAACTTTACTAAAAAAATGAACATAGATGCACCTATAGAGAAAATTCGACCTAAATTCATAGTTTTCAAATGAACTCTGAAAAAGTTGGCATAGCATACTCGTGTGTTACAAAGTTGGCATGGTATCATCATAATAGTTGCGGGAGAAAGTCTTCTCTTTTTCTTCGCTTGTGTCATTTGCTTATTGCGCCGTAACCATGGATAATCTTCATCGTTTATCAGGATGCTTGGGTCAGCCTTGACATTGAAGGGAGGAATTTCATGAAACTTTTCATAATCTTCAGACATGTCTGTCTTGCCGTCCACTCCCAGGAAGTCCCTTTTTCCTGAAAGAACTATGTGGCGCTTTGGCTCATCGTATGATGTATTCACTTCCTTATCTTTTCTTTTTCTCGGTTTGGTAGACATGTCCTTCACATAGATAACCTGTGCCACATCATTGGCTAGGACGAACGGTTCGTCAGTGTACCCAAGATTTTTCAGATCCACTGTTGTCATTCCGTACTGTGGGTCTACCTGTACCCCGCCGCCTGACAGATTGACCCATTTGCACTTAAACAAAGGGACCTTAAAATCATGTCCGTAGTCAAGTTCCCATATGTCCACTATGTAACCATAATATGTGTCCTTTCCGCTCTTGGTTGCTGCATCAAAGCGGATACCACTGTTTTGGTTGGTGCTCTTTTGATCTCGGGCGATCATGTAAAATGTATTCCCATTTATCTCGTATCCTTTGTAAGTCAATACAGTCAAAGATGGTCCCCTGGACAACAAGTACAACTCATCAGAAATAGTGTTGTCACCTCTGAGACGTGTTTCCAACCAACTGCTGAAAGTCCTGATGTGTTCACATGTAATCTAGTCGTCGCACTGCTCCGGGTGTTTGGAGTGCAGACTGTTCTTGTGTTCATCGACATACGAGGTCACCAAGGTAGAGTTCTGTAGAACTGTGTAGTGTGCTTGAGACCAAGAATATCCGTCCCTGCATATTATTGAGTCACTTCCAAGAGTGCCTTTTCCAGTCAGTCTCCCCTCATACCGCGATTTAGGGAGACCTATCTTCTTAAGGCTAGGAATGAAGTCAACACAAAACCTGATAACATCCTCTGTTTGATGGCCCATGGAGATGCTTCCTTCTGGCCTAGCGCGGTTACGGACATATTTCTTTAGGACTCCCATGAACCTCTCAAAGGGGAACATATTGTGTAGAAATACGGGCCCCAGGATGACAATCTCGTCGACTAGATGAACTAGGACGTGCGTCATGATATTGAAGAAGGATGGTGGGAACACCAGCTCGAAACTGACAAGACATTGCACCACATCACTCCTTAGCCTTGGTACGATTTCTAGATCGATCACCTTCTGAGAGATTGCATTGAGGAATGCACATAGCTTCATAATGGCTAATCAGACGTTTTCCGGTAGAAGCCCCCTCAATGCAACCGGAAGAAGTTGCGTCATAATCACGTGTCAGTCATGAGACTTTAGGTTCTGAAACTTTTTCTCTGGCATATTTATTATTCCCTTTATATTCGACGAGAAGCCAGTCGTGACCTTCATACTGAGCAGACATTCAAAGAAGATTTCTTTCTCTTATTTCGTAAGAGCGTAGCTGGCAAGACCTTTATACTGCTTCGGAGGCATGCCGTCTTTTTCGTGCAAACGTTGCAGGTCCTCCCATGCCTCAGGTGTATCTTTTGTCTTCCCATACACGCCCAAGAAGCCTAGCAGGTTCATGCAAAGGTTCTTCATCACGTGCATCACGTCGATTGAAGAGCGGACCTCTAGGTGTTTCCAGTAGGGTAGGTCCCAAAATATAGATTTCTTCTTCCACATGGGTGCGTGTCCCTTAGCGTCATTTGGAACAGCTAGTCTGCCAGGACCCTTTCCAAAGATTACGTGTAAATCATTGACCATGGCAAGTACGTGATCACCGGTACGCATAGTGGGCTTCTTCCGGTGATATTCCTCGCCTTTGAAATGCTTGCCTTTCTTTCGACATTGATGGTTGGTTGGAAGAAATCACCGATGGCTCAGGTACACATTCTTCATGCATTTGTCCAGGTATATACTTTCAGTGTCATCTAAACAGTGCGTGAATGCATGGTATCCTTTGTTTGTCTGTCCTGAAAGGTTACTGAGAGCGGGCCAATTGTTGATGGTCACGAACAGCAACGCCTTTAGGTTAAATTCGTCCTGTCTGTGCTCATCCCACGTACATACACCGTTTCCATTCCACAGTTGTAAAAGTTCTTCAACTAATGGCCTTAGGTACACATCAATGTCGTTGCCGGGTTGCTTAGGGCCTTGGATGAGAACTGGCATCATAATGAACTTCCGCTTCATGCACATCCAAGGAGGAAGGTTATACATACATAGAGTCACGGGCCAGGTGTTGTGATTGCTGCTCTGCTCCCTGAAAGGATTAATGCCATCCGCGCTTAAAGCAAACCATACATTCCTTGGGTCCTTTGCAAACTCATCCCAGTACTTTCTCTTGATTTTTCTCCACTGCGACCCGTCAGCGGGTGCTCTCAACTTCCCATCTTTCTTCCGGTTCTCACTGTGCCATCGCATCAACTTGGCATGCTCTTCGTTTCCGAACAGACGTTTCAACTGTGGTATTATAGGAGCATACCACATCACGTTCATAGGAACCCTCTTCCTGGGGGGCTCGCCGTCAACATCACCAGGGTCATCTCGTCTGATCTTATACTGCAATGCACCGCATACCGGGCATGCGTTCAGATCCTTGTATGCACCGCGGTAGAGGATGCAGTCATTAGGGCATGCGTGTATCTTCTCCACCTCCAATCCTAGAGGGCATACGACCTTCTTTGCTGCGTATGTACTGTCGGGCAATTCGTTATCCTTTGGAAGCTTCTTCTTCAATATTTTCAGTAGCTTCTGAAATCCTTTGTCAGCCACAGCATTCTGTGCCTTCCACTACAGCAATTCCAGTACGGTACCGAGATTTGTGTTGCCATCTTCGCAATTGGGGTACAACCCTTTTTTGTGATCCTCTAACATGCGACCGAACTTCAGCTTCTCCTTTTGACTTTCGCATTGCGTCCTTGCATCGACAATGACCCGACGGAGATCATCATCATCGGGCACATCGTCTGGTTCCTCTTGATCTTCAGCAGCTTCACCCGTTGCACCATCATTGGGCACATCGTCTGGTTCCTCTTGATCTTCACCAGCTCCCCCCATTGCAGCATCACCGTATTCAGGGGGCACATAGTTGTCATCATACTCTTCTTCTTCGCCGTCTTCCATCATAACCCCTATTTCTCCGTGCCTCATCCAAACATTATAGTGTGGCATGAAACCCTTGTAAAGCAGGTGGGAGTGAAGGATTTTCCGGTTAGAGTAAGACCTCGTATTCCCATATTCAGTGCATGGACAACACATAAAACCATTCTGCTTGTTTGCCTCAGCCGCATCGAGAAACTCATGCACGCCCTTAATGTACTCGGAGGTGTGTCTGTCACCGTACATCCATTACCGGTTCATCTGCATGCATTATATATAATTAAGTGCCCAAATTAATAGAAGTTCATCATCACATTAAAACCAAAGTGCATACATAATTCTCATCTAACAACATATAGCTCTCCAGAGCATCTAATTAATTAAACCATACATTGAAACTATGTAAAACATTTCAATGCAAAAACAAATGTGATCATAATCGCAACCAAGGTAACAATTGATCCAGCGGCATAATGATACCAAGACACGGTATGAATGGCATATTTTCTAATCTTTCTAATCTTCAAGCACATTGCATCCATCTTGATCTTGTGATCATCGATGACATCCGCAACATGCAACTCCAATATCATCTTCTCCTCCTCAATTTTTTTATTTTTTCCTTCAACAAATTGTTTTCTTCTTCAACTAAATTTAACCTCTCGACAATAGGGTCGGTTGGCATTTCCGATTCACATACATCCTACATAAATAAAATCTATGTCACGTTGGTCGGCATAATTTTCATAAACAATAAATGAACCAATAGTTATAAAGATAATATATATACCACATCTGAATCATAGACAGGACGAGGGCCGACGGGGGCGGGTACCAAAACCATCGCACTATATAAGATGCAATAATAAAACTAAGAAAATAATACAAGTATCTATGTAAACATACAAGTAAGAATATTTTTCCTTTCAGAAAGAAGATAAGAACAAGAGGCTCACCACGGTGGTGCCGGCGATGAGCTCGGCGCAGGTGATCGACGGCGGTGAAGACGGGGACGGGGCGTGATGGACCGCTAAATCTAGACAAATATTGAGGAAAATGGAGCTTGGAGGTCGAGCTTTGAGAGGAGAAAGCTTAAGTAGTGTGGCTCGGGCATTCCATCGAACACCTTGTGTGCATAGGACGTGAGCTAGAGCACCACCAAGCCCTCTCCACCTCGGCCAGAAAAAAACAGAGCAGTGTGCTCTGCTCTTACGCGAGGGGGTATATATGTTGGAAATATGCCCTAGAGGCAATAATAAATTATTTATTATTATATTTCCTTGTTCATGATAATCGTTTATTATCCATGCTAGAATTGTATTGAAAGGAAACTCAGATACATGTGTGGATACATAGACAACACCATGTCCCTAGTAAGCCTCTAGTTGACTAGCTCGTTGATCAATAGATGGTTACGATTTACTGACCATGGACATTGGATGTCATTGATAACGGGATCACATCATTAGGAGAATGATGTGATGGACAAAGACCCAATCCTAAGCCTAGCACAAAGATCGTGTAGTTCGTATGCTAAAGCTTTTCTAATGTCAAGTATCATTTCCTTAGACCATGAGATTGTGCAACTCCCGGATACCGTAGGAATACTTTGGGTGTGCCAAACGTCACAACGTAACTGGGTGACTATAAAGGTGCACTACGGGTATCTCCGAAAGTGTCTGTTGGGTTGGCACGAATCGAGACTGGGATTTGTCACTCCGTGTGACGGAGAGGTATCTCTGGGCCCACTCGGTAGGACATCATCATAATGTGCACAATGTGATCAAGGAGTTGATCACGGGATGATGTGTTACGGAACGCGTAAAGAGACTTGCCGGTAACGAGATTGAACAAGGTATCGGGATACCGACGATCGAATCTCGGGCAAGTATCGTACCGCTAGACAAAGGGAATTGTATACGGGATTGATTAAGTCCTTGACATCATGGTTCATCCGATGAGATCATCGTGGAACATGTGGGAGCCAACATGGGTATCCAGATCCCGCTGTTGGTTATTGACCGGAGAGTCATCTCGGTCATGTCTGCATGTCTCCCGAACCCGTAGGGTCTACACACTTAAGGTTCGGTGACGCTAGGGTTATAGAGATATTAGTATGCGGTAACCCGAAAGTTGTTCGGAGTCCCGGATGAGATCCCGGATGTCACGAGGAGTTCCGGAATGGTCCGGAGGTAAAGATTTATATATGGGAAGTCTTGTTTTGGTCGCCGGAAAAGTTTCGCGCATTATCGGTATTGTACCGGGAGTGCCAAAAGGGGTCCGGGGGTCCACCAAGGGGGTCCACCTGGCCCGGGGGCCACGTGGGCTGTAGGGGTGTGCGCCTTGGCCTATATGGGCCAAGGGCACCAGCCCCAACTGGCCCATGCGCCAAGAGATAAGGGAAAGGAAGAGTCCTAAAGGGGGAAGGCACCTCCTAGGTGCCTTGGGGAGGATGGACTCCTCCCTTGGCCGCACCCTTCCTTGGAGGAAGGGCCAAGGCTGCGCCCCCCTCTCCCTTGGCCCTATATATAGTGGGGGAAGGGAGGGCAGCAACACCTAAGCCCTGGCGCCTCCCTCTCCCTCCCAATGACATATCTCCCTCCTCCCGCAGCGCTTGGCGAAGCCCTGTTGGAATCCCGCTACTTCCACCACCACGCCGTCGTGCTGCTGGATCTCCATCAACCTCTCCTCCCCCCTTGCTGGATCAAGAAGGAGGAGACGTCGCTGCTCCGTACGTGTGTTGAATGCGGAGGTGCCGTCCATTCGGCGCTAGGATCATCGGTGATTTGGATCACGACGAGTACGACTCCATCAACCCCGTTCTCTTGAACGCTTCCGCGCGCGATCTACAAGGGTATGTAGATCCACTCCTCCCTCGTTGCTAGATGACTCCATAGATTGATCTTGGTGACACGTAGGAAAATTTTGAATTTATGCTACGTTCCCCAACAATATATAGGCACCTCATTGGTCCTGGTTGGTGGCATGAACTAGGACTAAAGGGGAGCCTTTGGTCCCGGTCCAAGCCACCAACCGGGACCAATGGTGGTGGGCCAGGAGCGAGGCCCATTGGTCCCGGTTCGTCCCACCAACTGGGACCAAAAGGTCTAGATGAACCGGGACCAATGGCCCACGTGGCCCGGCCGCCCCCCTGGGCTCACGAACCGGGTCCAATGCCCCCATTGGTCCCGGTTCTGGACTAAACCGGGACTAATGGGCTAACCCGGCCTGGACCAAAGCCCAGTTTTCTACTAGTGATATGAAAGCTCAAAAAGAAACTAAGTGGGTGTGCATCCAACTTGCTAGCTTATGAAGACCTAGGGCAATTTGAGGAAGCCCATCATTGGAATATACAAGCCAAGTTCTATAATGTAAAATTGCCACTAGTATATGAAAGTGGTAACATGAGAGACTCACTACTATGAAGATCATGGTGCTACTTAGAAGCACAAGTGTGGTAAAAGGATAGTAACATTGTCCCTTCTCTCTTTTTCTCTCATTTTTATTTATTTTTTATTTGGGCCTTTTCTCTTTTTTATGGCCTCTTTTTATTTGGGCTTCTTTGACCTCTTTTTATTTTATTTTATTTTTCGTCCGGAGTCTCATCCCGACTTATGGGGGAATCATAGTCTCCATCATTCTTTCCTCACTGGGACAATGCTCTAATAATGATGATCATCACACTTTTATTTTTCTTACAACTCAACAATTACAACTCAATACTTAGAACAAAATATGACTCTATATGAATGCCTCCGGCGGTGTACAGGGATATGCAATATGACAATGATGGAGTGTGTCATAATAAACGGAACGGTGGAAAGTTGCATGGCAATATATCTCGGAATGGCTATGGAAATGCCATAATAGGTAGGTATGGTGGCTGTTTTGAGGAAGGTATATGGTAGGTGTATGATACCGGCGGAAAGTGCGCGGTATTAGAGAGGCTAGCAAAGGTGGAAGGGTGAGGGTGCGTATAATCCATGGACTCAACATTAGTCATAAAGAACTCATGTACTTATTGCAAAAATCTAGAATTTATCAAAGAAAATTATTATGTGCATGCTCCTAGGGGGATAGATTGGTAGGAAAAGACCATCGCTCGTCCCCGACCGCCACTCATAAGGAAGACAATCAATAAATAAATCATGCTCTGACTTCATCACATAACGGTTCACCATACGTGCATGCTACGGGAATCACAAACTTTAACACAAGTATTCTTTAAATTCACAACTACTCAACTAGCATGACTTTAATATTATCACCTCCATATCTCAAAACAATTATCATGCTTCAATCTTTTCTTAGTATTCAACACACTCAAAAGAAAGTTTCACAAATCTTGAACACCAAGCATATTATTATTAAGCAAATTACCATGCTATTAAGAGACTCTCAAAATAATTTAAGTGAAGCATGAGAGATCAATAGTTTCTTTAAAACAAATCCACCACCGTGCTCTAAAAGATCTAAGTGAAGCACATAGAGCAAATTATAACGCTCAAAAGATATAAGTGAAGCACATAGAGCAAAACTTCATAGCTTAAAAGATATAAGTGAAGCACATAGAGTATTCTATCAAATTTTAATTCATGTATGGCTCTCTCAAAAGGTGTGTACAACAAGGATGATTGTGGCATATTAAGACACAAAGACACAAATAATACAAGACGCTCCAAGGAAAACACATATCATGTTGGTGAATAAAAATATAGCTCCGAGTAAATTACCGATGGAAGTGGACAAAAGAGGGGATGCCTTCCGGGGCATCCCCAAGCTTTGAATTTTTGGTGTCCTTGAATTATGTTGGGGGTGCCATGGGAATCCCCAAGCTTAGGCTCTTGCCACTGCTTGTTCCATAATCCATCAAAAGAATTCACCCAAAACTTGAAAACTTCACAACACAAAACTTAAAGTAGAAAACTCGTGAGCCCCGTTAGCGAAAGAAAACAAAAGACCACTTCAAGGTACTGTAATGAACTCATTATTTATTTATATTGGTGTTAAACCTACTTTATTCCAACTTCTCTATGGATTATAAACTATTTTACTAAGCATAGATTCATCAAAATAAGCAAACAACACACGAAAAACAGAATCTGTCAAAAACAGAACAGTCTGTAGTAATCTGTAGCTAGCGCAAGATCTGGAACCCCCAAAATTCTAAAATAAATTGCTGGACGTGAGGAATTTATCTATTAATCATCTTCAAAAATAATTAACTAAATATCACTCTTCAAATAAAAATTACAGCAGTTCTCGTGAGCGCTAAAGTTTCTGTTTTTTACAGCAAGTTCAACAAGACTTTCCCCATGTCTTCCCAACGGTTCTACTTGGCACAAACACTAATTAAACAAAAAAAACACGACCAAAACAGAGGCTAGATAATTTATTTATTACTAAGCAGGAGCAAATAGAAAGGAATAAAAATAAAATTGGGTTGCCTCCCAACAAGCGCTATCGTTTAACGCCCCTAGCTAGGCATAAAAGCGAGGATAGATCTAGGTAGTGCCATCTTTGGTTTTAGAGAGAAAGAGAGCAAACTTGTTATCTATGGAATTAATCTTTCTATTTTGAAAAAGTACATGTCCATTAATGGTAGAAGAAAGATTAAGAATGTTGCGGAAATTGGCATCTAGGCTAGCTTTTATCTCTTTAATAGATTCATTTTGGTAAGAAAGCAAGAGAGATGTGATTTCAGCTTTCTCATTAATGGGGTGCCCAAATATAGTTTTCACCTCTCAGAGGTATCTATGGGGCCCCCTTCAAGGAAACCCCCTTTGAAAATAGAATCTAAAACTTGTTTGAACGAAGCGGGTAGCCCAACATAAAAGCTTTTTAAGTAAACCTCAATTTGATATTGGGGTACATAGCTAGCCCAGATCCTTAACATCCTATCCGAAGCATCTTTCAAAGATTCATCAAGTAAATAACAAAAAATTCCAGAATCATCTTCATCAAAATTACTAAGGTTCTCATTGATAACTCTGGCAAGTATTTCTATAGCATTCCGATTTATGAGTTTAGATAAGATAGCAGGATTGTCTAAAGCACTAGAACTTGGGAGAGAACCCCCAATTCTTTTTGGTTCTGACATGGCGAGGGAAAAGCGGCAAATAGAGAGGGAGGATAGAGAGAGATAGGGCGAATAAAACGACAAGGGTGAAGTGGGGGAGAGGAAAACGAGAGGCAAATGGAAAATAATGTAATGAGAGAGATAGGGATTGTGATGGGTACTTGGTATGTTGACTTTTTGCGTAGACTCCCCGGCAACGGCGCTAGAAATCCTTCTTGCTACCTCTTGAGCTTGCGTTGGTTTTCCCCGAAGAGGAAGGGATGATGCAACAAAGTAGCGTAAGTATTTCCCTCAGTTTTTGAGAACCAAGGTATCAATGCAGTAGGAGGCCACGCTCAAGTCCCTCGTACCTGCACAAAATGATAGCTACTCGCAACCAACGCGATTAGGGGTTGTCAATCCCTTCACGGTCACTTACGAGAGTGAGATCTGATAGATATAATATTTTTGGTATTTTTGGTATAAAGATGCAAAGTAAAAAGTAAAGGCAAAGTAAAAAGCAAAACAAGATTAAAGTGATGGAGATTGATATGATGAGAATAGACCCGGGGGCCATAGGTTTCACTAGTGCCTTCTCTCAAGAGCATAAGTATTCTACGGTGGGTGAACAAATTACTGTTGAGCAATTGACAGAATTGAGCATAGTTATGAGAATATCTAGGCATGATCATGTATATAGGCATCACGTCCGTGACAAGTAGACCGAAACGATTCTGCATCTACTACTATTACTCCACTCATCGACCGCTATCTAGCATGCATCTAGAGTATTAAGTTAAAAACAGAGTAACGCCTTAAGCAAGATGACATGATGTAGAGAGATAAATTCATGCAATATGAAATAAACCCCATCTTGTTATCCTCGATGACAATGATACAATACGTGCCTTGCTGCCCCTTCTGTCACTGGGAAAGGACACCGCAAGATCGAACCCAAAGCTAAGCACTTCTCCCATGGCAAGAACTACCAATCTAGTTGGCCAAACCAAATGGATAATTCGAAGAGACTTGCAAAGATAACCAATCATACATAAAAGAATTCAGAGAAGATTCAAATATTATTCATAGATAGACTTGATCATAAACCCACATTTCATCAGTCTCAACAAACACACCGCAAAAAGAAGATTACATCGAATAGATCTCCACAAGAGAGGGGGAGAACTTTGTATTGAGATCCAAAAAGAGAGAAGAAGCCATCTAGCTACTAACTATGGACCCGAAGGTCTGAGGTAAACTACTCACACTTCAGCGGAGAGGCTATGATGATGCAGAAGCCCTCCGTGATGACGACCCTCTCCGGTGGAGCTTCGGAACAGGCCCCAAGATGGGATCTCGTGGATATAGAAAGTTGCGGCGGTGGAATTAGGTTTTTGGCTCCGTCCCTGGTCGTTTGGGGGTACGTATGTATATATAGGAGGAAGAAGTATGTCGGTGGAGTTCCGAGGGGCCCACGAAGCAGGGGGCGCGCCTTAGGGGGGGTGCGCCCCCACCCTCGTGACCACCTCTCTAATGCCTTGGCATAGGGTCCAAGTCTCCTCGATCATGTTCGGTGAGAAAATCACGTTTCCGAAGGTTTCATTCCGTTTGGACTCCATTTGATATTCCGTTTCTTCGAAACACTAAAATAGGCAAAAAACAGCAATTCTGGGTTGGGCCTCCGGTTAATAGGTTAGTCCCAAAAATAATATAAAAGTGGAAAATAAAGCCCAATATAGTCCAAAACAGTAGATAATATAGCATGGAGCAATCAAAAATTATAGATACGTTGGAGACGTATCAGGCACCCTTTTAATTTGGCAGAGTGATATTGGTTTCATCTTTCATATGGTTTCTAGCTTGTATTGATTCTAACAAGTTCAAGCACCTTGTGCTTACTTTACACTTTATACATCATACATGTCAATATGTCACGCCGTCCTGTTTTTCATACATATTCCATCCTCTTATCATGTGGCTGCCTTACATGAAAGTAGTGTTCGTCAGTATCATGCATCAATGAGTTCAGAAGAGCAAATTTTATTCCTTTTTATTATGGGTTTGACATGACAAGGCAAAATCAAGAAAGAGGAAGGAAAAGAGTAAGGCGATGATGGTGGTCCTCTACAGCAACGTAAACAGAGCATCTGTACCGATTCTCCTTGTACTGACAGTGCATTACAAGGTCCAAGTCTCCGCTCCCCTACTCCACCATCCAAGGTGCTTGCTCTAACTTGGCAGTGTGATATCTGGTTGCATGTTGCATATGGTGTCTAGCTTGTATTGCTCCTAATTAGTGTAAACTGCATCTGCTTAGCTTACACATGATACGTGTGAATATGACATGCTTTCCTATTTTTGGTACATACTATATCTGTCTATCACACCATGTTCTTACATGAAACTACTCTTCTTATGTATCCTGCATCAGTCACTTATGATGGAACACCTTTAGGTTGGCAGTGTGATATTGGTTTGCGTCTTGAATATGATTTCTAGCATGTATTGCTCTAGTTTGATGAACGCCACCTATGACGAGATAGTTTTAACTTGGCAGAGTGATATTGATTGCACCTTCCATATGGTGTCTAGTTTCCAGTGCTTCTAATTTGTTGAAGTGCCTTCTGCTAAGTTACCACATCATAGGTGTGAATATGTCAAGCCGTCCATTTTTTCATACATATTCCATCCTCGTATCATGACTTTGCCTTTCATCAGAATAGTGTTCGTTAGTATCATGCATGAATGAGTTCTGAAGAGCGAATTATATTCCTTTTTCTTGTCGGTTTGACCTCACAATGCAAAATCAATAAAGCTGAAGGAAATTGGCAAGGCATTGGATGATGGTGGTCCTTCCGAGCAACTGAAACAGAGGTTCTTTATAGATTCTACTCCGCCATCCTCCCAACAAGACTCGCAAGACAATGCAAGGCTAGACAGTCAACGTAGCTGTGTAGATGATGAGCACATCTCCCCTACTCCACCATCACAGGTGCTTGCTCTAACTTGGCACTATTATATGTGGTTGCATGTTGCGTATGATGTCTAGCTTGTAGTCCCTCCGTTTCTTTTTAGTCTGCATATAAGCATTGGTCAAAGTCAAGCTTTGTAGAGTTTGACTAACTTTATATTAAAAAAATATAAACATTCACAATAATCAATATTATCAGATGCACCATGAAACGTATGTTCATACTATATAGTTTTAGTATTGTAGATGTTCATATTTTTTATATAAATTTGGTCAAACTTTGTGCAGTTTGACTTTGACCAAATCTTATATGCGGAGCAAAAAGAAACGGAGGGAGTATTGCTTCTAACTTTGTTGAATTACATATGCTTACTTTACACATAATGCCAGTGAATATGACATATGTTCCTGTTTCTAGACCATACTATATCTGATCACACGATGTTCTTCTATCAGACTACTGTTCTTGCATATCCCGCATCTGTAGTGACCCGACCCGAATGGATCAAGTCTCTGTGCTTAAGTGTCATCCCTGGATCGGTATGCTGACACACACAGTACTCGTGGACTTATAACAGAGGTAAATCACATGTAAACGTAACGTAAATACTATTACCTCAATCCAAAATAGTGGAAGTAACAAGGTTGTGGATTCCCATCAACACCAACGGCAAAGTTGAGTGTAGAAATCGTAACCCTAACGTATCACTTACTCACAGTAAGAAATCCTGCAACATGAGACGTTGCAGCCACAGAGGGTCAGTACATTGAATGTACTGGCAAATTCACACCATAGAGAAATGATGAACAATGGCTATCACTACATGCATATATGGCTGGTGGAAAAGCTCTATGGTTATAAGGTTTTTGCGAAAAGCCAATTTTTCCCAACTGCAAAGGAATAAATTTTATTTAACTATCATGGTGGTTGTTGAACATTGAGAATGGTTGACAGCATTCTCAATCCCAAATAATAACATCATTAAAACCCAACAAGATTAATTAGAGTAACATGATGGGATTCACATGATAATCCAAGTACTAGATACTCAAGATGTCCATAACCGAGGACATGGCTAATCATGATTAGTTTATACACTCTGCAGAGGTTTGCACACTTTTCCCCACAAGACTCGATCTCCTCCGTTGGATTTCTCGCACTACATGGTGTTTGATAAATGGATGACCGAGTCATAGTCTTTCAGAAGCGTTTGCACCTTACGATGGGTAGACCGTTCCACCTACAACCCCTACATCTGCTAGTCTACCACTGTAAGAGTTCACACGACTTAATCAACTATGCTAGAGCCCATAATAGCTTGTGGTTGCACACGGAAGTTTCTAGTATGAATAATCTCATGATCCCTTTAGCCTGGGTGGCGGTCCATAAAAAAAAGGCAATCCTGGAATACCCAGGTGCCTCAATCCACCCAGATGTGTGTTAAAGTTGCCACCTTAAGTTAACCAGTAATTAACAATCTCACATCTGTCATGAAATCCTCTCTAACCGAATCCACGTCTACGAGAATAGCATAGTAGTATAAGCATAATGTAATAGTAACTCCCAAGGTTTGAATATAGGGCAATAGGTTCCTACCTCATCAACTACTTCCCAATACCCACATGTTATCAATCCTACTCATGCAATGTTTGAGGGTGAAACTAATGCATAAAAAATGGATGATAAAGGGGTATGATCAAAGTGTGAACTTGCCTGCAATGTTGATGAAGATGATTCACACTCCAAACTCTTGATAGTTCTACTCGTCACACTCCGGTCAATCTATCGTAAGCAAGCAATAGTAACCACACATAAGCAATCACTCAAAGATCGGAGAGAATAAAGAAAACAATTCGGAAGATGTCAAAACCAAGCAAATAACTCTTGCAACATAAAACAATTTCTATCGGTACCAAAATTAAATGAATTTGGCCTTATCAGAAAGTTTAGGTCAAGAGCTTCGATTTGCAAAAAGAATCAACTAAATCGGAGTTACGAAACTCAAGTTATGATCAAACGAAGTTTGAATACAAATCTGATCTAATTCCAATTTTAAAATTTCACAAACATGTTTGGGTTGGATTACTGGATAGAGGGGATTATAACGAAGAAGTGGGCGTTGGTTTCGCTGAATTTGGACTAACGAGCAAAAAGTTGTGGTAGTTTGAAACCGAGGGACTAATATGTAAGAAAAACTATCACAGATAGGTCCCTGGCGAAAAATAAAAGAAAAAGATAAAAACTAAAGAACAAACGTTCGTTACAGAACGCTAACGAACAAAAATTGTTCGCTACCAGACCCTAACTAACGAACGACCACTAGATAAATCTAACTAAAAAGAAAAACCAGCTAAATGAAAAACCAAAGAAAACCAAATAAAATAAACCGGACCCGGCGGTTTATTACCGGTTCGGTGGTTTTCTTTGAAAACCGGCGATGGCGTTTTCCGGCGGCAGCGGCAGTTACCGCGGCGATCGCCGGAGTCGGGGAGGACGACGGCGGCGGCTCCGGTGGTCGGGGAGGGCAACGGGGAGGTCGGGGAGGGGCGGCGCGTCGCGGCGAGGAGGATGGCAGCGTCGACGGTGGTCCACAGCGACGGAACGGAGCGGGGTGGAGGCAGCTCCAGCGAGATGTGTGGCGGCGGCTCAAGATGCGGCGTGAGAGAGAGGAGGAGAGAGAGGCGGGGCCCGGGGCCGCGCTATTTAAGGGGAGGGGAGGAGAGGCGTGGGCGAGGGGGCAGGCAGAGGCGGCGGCGGGAGCCCGTGCGGAGCACGACGGCGCTGGCGTGCGGCAGCAGGTCTGCGACCGGAGGTCGGGGACGGCGCGATTGGGCTGGGCCGTGGCCTGGCCCGGTTGGCTGGGCCGGCCGAGTCGGGCAAAGAGTTTTTTTGTTTTAAAAAAACATTTCCACAAAAATAAAAATAATAAAAGCAAAATAAATAAAAATATTATATAGGCATATAATATATCAAAATTTTCAGAAAAAGATTTTCTACGACATGAACATTTTTCTAGAGTGAAATAAAATTCATACAAATTCAGGTAAAACAAAGAGTGCTACTGGTCTATTAAAATCCAACAAAAATCATTTAAAAAAAATACCAAAATGATTTCAAATTAATTTTTCTCCAATTTTCTAATGTAGGGAATCATGTTACCCTATTTTCCATATATTTTATTTTTGGAGAAATTTAATTTGAATAAAACTCAAACAATTCCAAATTAAAAATAATTTCAAAAGGACTTTGAATTTGATCCTTGAAACTCCCAACTCATATTTTCATAATTTGAAGAAGTCATTTTATCTCCTCTCATGAAAATCATTGAGTTGCTTAAAGTTTCTAAATTGGAAATATTTTCCAAATAAAATTCAAATATTTTCAACACCCCTTGTCATTTAAATAAATGGAAGAAGTCATGTCATCTTCTCTCCAGGGTTTCGTGGTGAAAAGGATTTGAATTCACGGAGATCATGAATGCAAAATCAAAGTTTGGGAAAGTCCTTTTATTCCCTCTCATTTAACTTTCAAAAAGGTTTCGAATTTCACTCAATTTCACACAATCAATCAATCAAATCTATCTATTTATTATAACATTCTAAAATTTAGAATTTTGGGATGTTACAGCATCAGTCACTTATGATAAGGCACCTTTAAGTCGCCACTGTGATATTGGTTGTGTCTTGCATATGATTTCTAGCATGTACTGCTTCTAATTTGTTGAAACACCATACAGTTTGAACTTAGTGGAGTGATATTGGTTGCATCTTTCATATGGTGTCTAGCTTGTAGTGCTTCTAATTTTATTCCTTTTTCTTATCGGTTTGACTTCACAATGCAAAATCATTACAGCTGAAGGAAATTAGTCCGGAAGTGGATGATGGTGGTCCTTCGGAGCAACTCAAACAGGGGTCTCTACAGATTCTACTCTGCCATCCTCCCAACAAGATTCACAATACAACACAAGGCTGGACAGTCAACGTAGCTATGTACATGATGAGCACATCTCCCCTACTCCACCATCACAGGTGCTTGCTCTAACTTGGCACTATTATATGTGGTTGCATGTTGCATATGATGTCTAGCTTGTATTGCTTCTAACTTTGTTGAATTGCATTTGCTTACTTTACACATAATGCCTATGAATATGACACATGTTCCTGTTTCTAGAACATACGTGTACATGATGAGCACATCTCCCCTACTCCACTATCACAGGTGCTTGCTCTAACTTGAAACTGTTATATGTGGTTGCGTTTTCCGTATGATGTCTAGTTTGTATTGCTTCTGATTATGTTGAATTGCATCTGCGTAGCTTACAACTTATACCTGCAACAATCACTTACCCATAAGACACATTTAACTTGGGACTGTGATGTAGGTTGCATCTTGCATTGTCTTCTAGCTTGCACTGCTTCTAATTTCTTGAAATGGCACTTACAACAACACACTTTTTACCTGATAGAGTGATATTGGTTGCATGTTCATATGGTGCCTAGCTTTCATTTCTTCTAATTTTGTTGAAATGCCTTCCGCTTACTGTTTTTTCATACATATTCCATCCTCCTATCGTACGTGTGAATATGAAACGCTGTATTTTTTTTATATATTCCATCCTCCTATCTTGCGCTTGCCTTACATCAAAGTAGTGTTCGTCTATATCATGCATCAACCAGTTATGCAGAGCTAATTTTATTCATCTTCTTGTGGTTTTGACTTCATAAGGCAATATCAGAAAATAGGAAGGAAAAGAGTAAGTTAGGGGATGTTGGTGGTCCTCCACACCGACGCAAACAGAGACTCTCTAGATTTGCCACCGCTACTGCTAATGAAGTTGAAGTCCCAAGTCTATATGATGAGTTCATCTCCCGTACTCCACCATCCTAGGTGCTTGCTCTAAGTTGACAGTGTGATAATTGGTTTCATGTTGCATATGTTGTCTAGCCTGTATTTCTTCTATTTTGATTGAATTGCACCTGCTGATTTTATACGTTATACATGTGCATATGACATGGCGTTCTGTGTCTAGAATACACTGCATCTATCTATCATACCATGTTCTTAGATCAAAGTACTGCTGTTGTGTATCCCGCATCAGTCACTCATGATTGAACTCTTTTAACATGGCAGTTTGATAGTGGTTGCATCTTGCATTGATTTCTACGTTGTACTGCTTCTAATTTTTTGAATTGCCACTTATGACAAGACACTTTTAACTTGGAAGAGTAATATTGGTTGCATCTTTCATATGGTGTCTAGCTTGCATTACTTCTATTTTCTTTAAAATCCTTCTGCTTAGTTTACACATCGTAGCTGTGAATATGTCATGCCGTCTTGTTTTTCTTACATATTCCATCCTCATACAGTTGTCTTACATCAAAGTATTGCTTGTGTGTATCATGCATCAATGAGTTCTGAAGAGCGATTTTATTCTTTTGTGTTGTGGGTACGGCTTGACATGGCAAAGTCAAAAAAGAGCAAGGAAAATAATATAGTAGGGAGTGGTGTTACTCGTCGGGAGAAACAGAAAAGGATCTGCCGTCCAGATTCTGTTGGTACTTATAGTGCAGTAGAAGGTCCAAGTCCACCGGCTAAATCTACAAATATAGTATCACCTACTCCACCAGCTGCAGCATCCGCTTCAACTGTACCAGCATCTCAACGAGTTACTCGTTCGTTTGCTCTGGAACTGGCCAGTTCCTAAGATGCCTTCACACCTAACACTACTTCCGAAGCGCTGCTGACACAACAGGACTTGGCAAGATCAGATGAATCTCATGAGCATCAACACCAAGATGGTACCTGACCGAGTCAAGTTGCAGTTGCATGCTCCTTTATATGTACTCTCACAGTTTGATGTACACTAACACTTTCCATATTCGTTGTTGAACTAGCACCATGGCGCAAGCCAAAACAGACATCAGGGATAATGCTTGACAGATTAACAAAATCTAAAGGAGGAAGAATGGAGATCCATTTTGAGGCAGGTTTAAAAAGGCCACATGATGCTACAGAGTTAGCCAAGTTAGTATCAGAGGCAGCCGTTGCCGTTAGGTGTCATGCATGCATCCTCCCAATGTGGATCCAATACAGGAATGAGAAAGACAATACCCAGTTTAACACCTTCCTTGACCATTTATCCGTAAGTAATGTTATTCATCGCAATTAGTAATATTGTCTTGCTCTGTCCCATACTTTCTAGCTTCCTCCTAATAAGACTCACATTCTTTTTTCAACAGATGAGGTTCAAGTTGGATCCGAAAGATGATGCAACTAAACAAGCATGCACTCATGTTTTTTAGTCTGCTCCACGACAGTATCGGTACCACCTTAGAAAATCTCACTTTGAAGGCAATGATAACAATGAAATCACCTAAACATCTCCAGTGGAATATATTACATATGAAGACTGGACATCCCTTGTTAAACACTGGTCCGATCCAAAGTATCAGGTAGGCTATATGTATTTGATCAGACCACATATTGAACTTGTATTTATGTATGTGCCTTACAAGTGTATCTTCTTCTAGGCTAACTGTTTGAAGAAAAAGACCAACCATTCAAAAGTGAAATCCAACAGACAACAGGATCTCGTAGCTATATTGCACACTGCGAGGCTCTTGTAAATAGCTGCCACTTCCTTCTTTTTTCTGTGCCATATTATCGTATCTATATTGACTTGTTCCAAATACAGAGGAAAGCCTGTGTGAACCAAAAAGAACCTGAACCGAATGTAGTGCAAATCTTCAAGGATTGCCACACCAGCAAGATGAAGGGCATGAGCATACCAGTTCAAGCCGCTGTTGTAAGTCCTTACTCCTCCTGCCTTTGAACTGATTGGTACTGTGATGTGTTCATTTAACTACTTGGTTTGCAACCAATATCAGTTACTCTGTTCACTTTTATACATAGTTGTCTTAACGTATCATTTCACCTTACATGGTTGAATAGAGATGAATGTTATTCTTTTGGTCTTGATCTGTAATCTAGTTGTTATGTTCACGTGCGCACACAATGATAAAATATCCTGTTTATTTTATATCTGTTTGCCCATGATATGAATGATGCCATACTATGTTCATCCTACTTTAAACCATGTCGCTTTATCCTTAGATGTCAACGAATGTGAGGAAATAGACAATACAGTAGGCATGCTACATGAACATATGTTCCGAAAGTGATTTTATTATGTAGTTGGCACTACAATACATGCTAATGTATTACAGTAGTTCACCAAAATAAGTTATGTATAAACGTCTAACCTACTTTGTTTGTTTTTGTCTCATTAGTAACTTTTCTGGTACACTAATCTACAAGTTCAAACTTTCAGGAAGCTACGGAACAAACGATTGAACAGCCACAACCACCTGAAGGTGACGAGGCTACCACAAGCACAATGTCACCTCTTGTTGCAGTGCATCAGTATCTCTCAACTAACAGTGCAAAAAGCACCTTCCTGCGTAATTCTGGGTTGGTTGTTAAGGTAACCTCGTCCAAATCACCTACTGAGCAAAATCTTCCTACTACACAGAGTGATATATCTGTGCTCCAGACACAAGTCCAATCAGTGGTTGACAAATGTCGTCAAGATATGAATGGTTTTGAAACCAGGCTATCAGACATTCGCTTCGTTGTTCAAGAGCAATGGCGGAAAAAGGTGAAGATCGTGCTACTCCATCAGATTCTACAGCCTGAAACATTAGCACTCAGGTCAAATGATCTGTGCTTCTATACATCTGATGGTGCTTTTATCTGCAAGGACTGTAAACTTTATGCCAATAGGCCTTTTGTTGTATGGTTGGAATTTATTTTGTTGTGATACAACGTTTATGATGCTGCCAAAGGCTGCAGTAATTATGACGCTATTTTTGTATAGTGTAGGTTTATCTTAGTAATGTATTCGGCCGAAAGCTTCGTAGGAGCCCAACATGCCTACATTCGTCGGGCCAATTCCAATTGGGCTAAAAACGATTATGGGCCGAAATTTGCATGTAGCCCAATAAAATATCTGGGCCTAAATCAGCATAAGCTTTCATATTTTTCTGGTAGTCCTGTGCCCATAGTGGGCCTTTAATAGGGCTAAACATAATTTGGGCCCTCAGTAAGAATAGGCTGTTTACACGTGTAAATATCTCGAGCCCATAAAAACATGGGCCTTTAATAGACCGAAAGTGAGATTGGGCCCTGATTGTGCCAAATAACCCACTGGTCTTAGCAGGCTGAAATGGTGGCCCATTTACGATGCGGATCTTTGACAGGCCGAAATTCGGACGGGCCTTAAATGTGCCGACCTAATACACGGGCCTTTAACAGACCGGAAGTTCGGCCGGGCTAGATTATCGTTATTTTTATATGGGCCGTTAATGGGCCCGATGTGACATTGGGCCACATATGGCCGATGGATTTCGTCCGATGTTAACAGGCCAAAAATCACAACAGGCCGAAAGTGGCCCAAATCTGTAGTGGGCCTCTAACAGGCCGAATGTCAGACATGCCCGAATATGACCCAAATCCTTCACGGTCGTTTATGGGCTGAAAGTTTCAATGGCCTGTAAATGGGCCCAAATGAAGCAGGACCTTTAACAGGCCAGAAATACACCGGGCCGTAATTCGGCCCATATACTTAGCGGACTGTTAACGGGCCAGAAGTGACCATGGGCCGCGATGATGACAAGTTTAGGACAGGCCGTTGACGGGCCGATTTGACACTAGCCGTACAGGCCTTAACTGAGAATGTTGGGCCTTTAGCTGGGCCGGCCCATTATGGTCTGCAAAATCTTGTGGGCCTTTAGTTGGGCCAGCCCATTATGGTCCGCTAAATCTTGTGGGCCTTTAGTTGGGCCGGCCCATTTAAAATTTATGGGCCACTTTTGGGCCTGTCCACGTGTCAACATATCATAGGCCCATCTCGACCGTTGGATGAGTGACACTTGTGCCAACATGGAGCTGATGCGTGGTTCCGTTAGCCAATGAGAATTTTACACGTGGAAAATTGGCATTGGTCGTGCTATTAGCGGGTTATCGGGTCCAAAACCAGCCCCGATAGCTTAACGGCGTCCCGTTACGGTGGATGCCACATGTCGGTCACCTTGACGAAAGCACTTCTATGACGCGCGATTTATCGTCATGAAAGTGGACACTTCCGTGATGATAATTTTGGTAATGTCATGGAACACTTCTAGGACAGCACATGTATGACTATCTTCATTCTGTCATAAATTTGTCATGGATGTACATGCATGACAGAAAACGTGACCTACTGTGACAAACACGTATCATCACGGAAGTGTATTTTTTTGTAGTGTTATACGCTGCTCTGCTTATGATGTGTGCTACATGGTTGTGCCAAAGTGTGTTGGTAACCTCACCAACTAGCCAAAGAGGTCACCACACACCAGGTGTTGCATACAACCAAACACCATGCCTTGGGTTTGTCCACTAACATGCATGCAACCAAACACCATGCCTTGGGTTTGTCCACTAACATGCATGCAACCAAACACCAGGCAATGTGGTTGAGCCCATGCAGGTAAGAGGGCATGCAGGCAACCAAACAACTTGCATATGATGCATTTGCATAGCCAGGCTGAGTTGAGAAGGCTATGCAATGCAGCTACTATTCACTATTGCAACCAAACATGCCCCTATTTGCGTGCAGGTGCTCGGTGCTCCAACTAGTTGCAGCCCCCTTGCAGGAAAGAGCACAAACATCAAAAAGAAATAAGAAAAAAAAGAAGAGGAGGAAAGATGAAAAGTTTTATTCAATCTGGAACAAGTCTGGATGACATGCGGGCCATGTAGGTTTGATCACCATCCTTTGCCTATGAGCCACAACCAGTCAAGAACATCCCCTAAACATATGCCCGCTAAGAGGAAAATCATGAGCAGGTTTCCGTGAGCATTATGTTCTGGCCCCTTGAAAAAACACACAAAGGTAACTCAGTAGCTAAGCTAACGTGTCCAGTGTGGAATGATTGTCCAACACAAGCTAAGCTAACCTTGTACGGCTTCGGCACCTCGGTCAGGACGCAGACGATCAGGTACTGATGACCCACAAGTATAGGGTGTCGGATGTGGGGTTCCGGCTAACCCTTAAGGTTCGAACACTGGGGTGCGCGCGGAGTCTTTCCCTTCTACCAATCTACGCTCTAGCTCGCTAAGATCTTGCGGACGAACTCGATGAACTCGCAACACAGAAAGACATAGGGTTTATACTAGTTCGGGCCACCGTCGTGGTGTAATACCCTACTCCAGTGTGGTGGTGGTGGATTGCCGCTTGGGGTAATGATGAACAGTACAAGGGAAGAACTGCCTCCTGAGGTTGAGGTGTTCTTGTGCGTATGAACTTGTAGTGCGAGGATTCGATCCCCCTTCTCCTATGGTGGTGGCTAGTCCTATTTATAGAGGCCCTGGTCCTCTTCCCAAATATCGAGCGGGAAGGGAGCCAACAATGGCAGGCTAATTTGAAGGGGGACAGCTAGTACGAGCTATCCTGACAAAAGGTAGTCTGCGCCTGTGAAAGGCTCTGGGGTGACGCCGTCTTGGGCTCCATGATGACCTCCGCCTTGCCGTCTGCCTGTCTTGGTCTTGTTGCACCGAAGTGGCAACCTTTGCCTGAGGCCTCGGTACTCCACAGCTACGCTTGCCTCCCTTGCACCAAAGAGGAAACAAGGACGCTGCGCGCGCTGGCGCCCGCCTGGTGTCGATCGTCATGGCTCACGTCATGAGAGCCTCGTGAGGTTCGCCTCGCCTTGATATCTCCACTCCTCGCGAACCTGCCTGACCAGGCCACTCCGAAGGAGGTCTTGCATCGTCCGCCTTGCGAGGCTTGGCCCCTCGCGAGGGTCTTGGGTGCCTTGTTGGTGAAGATGGGCCGTACGACCTGCTGCTTGGCCACGCCATGGGTCGCAGGCATGCAAGTCTGGGGACCCCCGTTCCCAGAACGCTGACAGTAGCCCCCGGGCCCAAGGTGCGCGCGGGCTTGGCTTCACGGTGAAGCCAAGGGTCAAGTTCGGAGCACCGCGGGCCCCAAAAGCCTGCGGCCTCGGTTGATGCGTGGCGGTTGATTGGACGTGGGCGTCTCCGCTTCCCCACACTGCCTTTGAATCCGCCTGGCTATGCGACCCCTGTGGCCTACATAGTTATTCTTCCTTAGCCATGCCTGGCTCTTCCAATCTACCTGCTTCCTCGACGCCATGCTCCGCCTTCTCTATCTGACCAGTGTTACGCCCGCTTCACCGCTATGGTGCCGAAACAAGCCGAAAAGGGGAAGAAACCTCTGTCCTCGCCAACTGCGCCTCCATCCTTCGAGCCGACGCTCAGCCGGCCTCGGGTGCTCAATGATGAGGCCCTGGGCAAGGTGTGCCCCATGCTCGCCTCCAGCTTCAACGAGTGGGGAGAGACGCCGGCTTGGCCTGCGTCTCGTTCCAGCATGACCCGGGCAGTCACCGAGGTCCCGATCTTCATTGACGCCCTCTGGGCTGGCCTGCTTCCTCCCTTCTCCGCTTTCTTCAACGCGGTGCTCGAGCACTATCATATCCACATGCTCCATATCGACCCCCAATCTGTGACCCTTCTTGCCGTCTTTGCTTTGGTGTGTGAGGCCATGGTGGGCATCACCCCCTCCGTGGCACTCCTCCGCCACTTCTTCCCGCTGCATCTCACCGGTGCCTGGATGAGCTCATGGTGTGTGGGCTTCCAGGCCGTGGCTGCGACAGCAGGCATGGGTATCGACTTCAAGCTCCCTTCATCCGCGAGCGAGTTCCGCACGCGATGGGTGTTTGTTGATGCCGGCGTGCTCAACCCTCTGCTCCAAGCTCCGGTGGGGCCTGCCATTCGAAACTCCGGCTGGGGTCACCAGAGGCTCGCGAGCCCCTGCCATGCCCCCGTCTGGGCCAGGCTACGGTGGTTGAAGGACCTTGGTGTGACTGCGCCCATGGTGGTGAGGGAGTTCGTCAGGCGTCGAGTTGCTCCGCTTCAGCGCCATTCCCGCCCGATGTGGGCCTTGCTCAGCGGACATGACAACATGAGGTTTCAGGAGGAGGGGCTTCCTCTCGCTGCACGGCAAATAGTGCTCACGGTCCTATCTGGTGTCCCTCTGCCGGACGAGATGCCCAGGAAAAGCTGCATGTTGTACCGCTGCGAGAACAAGGTCACGTTTGCCGTGAACATGCCTTCCTTGATGAGTGGGGGCTACGTCCAATCAGCTTGGTGGGGCCCCGTGATAATCCCGTCATCGTGGTCCCCGTCTTCGCCGCTGGTGCCGAGCTCGCCCCAGGTGATGGTGCGGGGGGGGGGGGCGAGCTACGACGGGGGCCGGCTGCTCAGGTGCCGAGGAGCACATGCCGAGCGATGATCCAGGGGCGTTGTCCTCGGGAGCTTGCGACGCCCCTCCTGAGGCGTCGGTCGCTAATGAGATGCGCATGCGGCTCCCGAGGCTGAGGCTCCAGGAGCCTCGGGAGGTCGCAGCGAGAGAGATCCGGGCTGTTCGCCGCAGCCGGGCTCCCCTGAAGCCATCCCTATTGGTTCTTCTTCGGCTCCGCCGCGCTCCGGCCGTCACGTCCAGCGCTTCGGTCGCCTTTGTGTGAACTTCGAGGAGCTCCGCAAGAGGAAGGGATCCCCCAGCGGCGGCAACATCTTTAGGCCGTTGAAGCGATGGAAGTACATCGCTATCGACGAGTAAGTACCTTATCTTGGTGATCTTCTATGTGTTGCCTTCCTTTCCTGATGATTGTCCCTTCATGTCCCCTTCTACTAAGGCCGTGAAATCTCTAGAGAAGTAGCTCCCTCTCGTCCCATCGGCCCGCCAAGCTCCAGCGCTACAGGCTCGGACGCTGCTCACGGTGTGGGGTCAACCAGGGGAGTTGGTCCGTTATCAAGGCGCCCCGAGCTTGCGCCTTCGCCGTCCTTCCTTCACGGCCTTGCTCGGAGCGCAGCAGGCGTGGCAATGGCTCCTCCCTGGTCACAGTTGGTAGCTGGCTAGCCTCGATCCTGAAGTCTTCTTCAAGCAGCGGGCCTTGTTTGGTTCGGGCCCCTCGCGAGGGTCAGCTGGCGCCTGGGGCCATGCCAGCTCCCAGCCCCCAACAGGGGGGGTGGTGCACCACTTGATGCTCCACCCGCAGCCCCCGAGGTGGAGGAAGAGATGGGGAGAGCGTTCGAGCTCGAGCGCGGGCGCAGCATGGTCCGCCACGAGCTCTTCCAGGAGGAGATGGGCGCGATGAACCGCCTTGGTGAAGAGTTTGCTGGTGTCGACTTGTGTCTTGAGGCGGAAGGTCTTCGGCTGGTGGAGGAGCGGCGCAAGCTGCGAGTGGCCATCAACCTTGGTCGTTATCATCGCGACCTCGAGAACGCGAAGGCTGAGGCGTCCCTCAAGATTGCCAATGAGGCGCGCTCGCGAGCTCTGTAAGAGGCTCACGAGGCCGATCGCCGCCGCGAGGCTGCGGAGGAGCGCGCGTGGGAGCTCCAGGCCTAGAGTGCGTCCCTTGAGCAGCAGGTCGAGGCACGCGAGGCCGCCCTTGCATCGATGAGGGGGACGCCTGCGGAGGAAGAGGAGATCCGGCGGCGTGAGGAGACGCTGGCCCTGGAAGCCGTAGAGCGCAGCCTCGAGCTCGAGCGACTGAAGACGAGGGAGCGTCAAGTCGCTCAAGCTGAAGATGCCGTCGGGGCCCGCGAGGCCAGAGTCGAGGAGGAGATCAATCGCCGGGTGGCCATGGTTCGCGCAGATTTGGAGGGAGGTATGACTTCAAGCTGAAGCTCGCCGGTCAGGAGGGTGCGGGCAGGGCCGTTGCCCTCAGGCCCAGGTTGGACGAGGCCGAGAGGCATGCGGAGGCCACAACCGCCGCCCTGGTTACGGCGCAGGTGGACTTGGCCTCTGCCCGCGCCGAGCTGCTTTCCCTTCGGAGACGAATTGACGACGCCGAGGCCGTTGCTCGGCAAAACAGGGAGGAAGTGCTTCAACACCGAACGCTAGAGCGCGTGCATGCTCCTATGCTTCAGGACCTTCGGAACAGGGCTAACACCGCCCTGGGTTATATCTGCGAAGAGAACGCCCCGACCGCTCACTCAAGTGACTATGCTAGCCACCTGACCTTCTTCACGGAGGTGGTGACGCGCCTGGAGGCTCAATCTGCCAAAGCTCGGCAGCTTGTGGAGGAGAGGGGTCGTGGCCTGCTTCAGCGCGCCTTCTCCCGTGTCTTCAGCCATCTCCTGAACACCGACCCCAACTGCGACTTCGATGCCGCCATTGCCTTGTACCCATGGCCGTCCGGGGCGACCTGGCGCGTTGGGTAGAGGACCATGTCGACGCGTTGGTCAGGGCCTTCACCTCGGAGAACGATGGGGTGGTGGTCATCACAGATGAAGGTGACGTTGTCGACGACGGCGACGGGGGCGTCGCCGACGGCAGCGACGATTCCGACGAAGATGATGACGATGCGAGTGATGCGTCCACGGACGATGCAGCGAGCGATATCTCTGGCTGATCCCATATTCTCCTGTTGTTTTATTCTGCATGCAAAACTCGGGCGCGGCCCTTGGAAAACTTGTAAGAGCATTTTGAGAGGGGGAGCCCCTCGTGTAAGCAAATCTTAGTTTTTACTTTCCTATGCGATGTGGGTATGTGTCCTCATGAGCTCATGAAGCTGGGGGTGAGTCTCCCGACGTAGTTTACCTTAGTCAGTGCCAACTTAGGGCTGGGTTGTGAGGCGATGAGTTCTTGAGAATCCCACGGAGCTTATCGCCCCGTTTGAGGGGGGGGGCGCAAGGGGTGAGCACCAGGCGTAGTGCTAGCGCGTGCTTCACGTGGTCCGGCTCGCGAGGAGCTTTGCGAGGGAAATGCGATGGACGTGAGTCCCAAACCAAACAAGATCCAGAAGGCGAGAAACGTCTTGAACGAGAAAAGGCACCCCCCGCGCGCAGCAATAAAAATTCAGCTTCAACTTAAGTCCAGAATCAGAAAGCAAAGCCACAGAAAGAGAGATCCAAAGCAAAAGGCCGCGTCTGGCACCTAGTCTAGTCTTCGGGTCTTCAAGTCTTCTCACCAGCGCGGAGCTAAGTGCTGTCCACTAGGAGTGGGAGGGAGCCCCAGGGACTGAGGCCGGTGCTCCTGAGACTCCGGGGCATGTACAACCCCAACTCATTATTACGTGAGAGTGTCACGGGCGGCGAGCTTCACAGGCACCGGGCCTTCTTCACACGTACCGGCCTTGCTTCATATCGCCAGACGAGGGCCCCTCCTTGCGCCCCCTCGACCTCCTTTGAGCCGACCGGAGACCAGGACGACACAAAGGAGGGAAAGGGGATGCCAGTGGTTCCCTCGGCGACCATGGGTCCCCTGCCGGGGAAGGGTCGTTGTAGCCACCCCGACAGAGGGCCTACCTCCGGGTGTCCCCTGGTTTCGCTTGCCTTGGGGAGGAGCCTTGCTCCTGGCTCCCTATCGGCGGCCCCTAGCGTGTCTCCCTTGTTGAAATGGGTGCCGCCGTGCCAGGGTCGCCGATCGGTGCTGCAACCTGATTCATCTGCAGCCCATGGTTAGCATAAGGCTATTCCTGAGAGGTTAGCGGTACCCTCTAGTTGCCATTGCCGGCGCGATCGTTGTGGTTCTCCACTGGCTCTTGGAAGGCTTCGACTCCTAGCGCCCCTTCTCCCCAATCTTCTCCAACGAATGAGCCGATGTCGTCCTCTGGTCTGTACCCTTGGTCCATCATGTGGGGCACATAGGCTTCTGGGGCCGTCACCCCGAACACCTCGCCGTGGTGCCCCACACTCCATGTTGCTCCGCCCATGATGGCGTCCTGGGGATGATAATATGGCATCTGACAGGGACCATGGGGGTGACGCTCGCTCTCGTGCTTGTCGAGGGTGACATGGGGGGGTTGAGCTCCCTACGCCGCAGTTCGTGCTGATGTTGACGAAGCCCCCGGGCGTAGTCGATGGCGCGCAGATGTGGCGAGGCTCGCTGCGCGACCTTGCAGTGGCCTAGGGTGGAGTCGATAGCAGAAGGGTGGCGCTCCCGATGCCGCTGCGTCCAGCAGCTCAGCTACACGCTCAAGCAGCATGTCCCAGCCGCTCTCCATCAGCCTGCATCGTAGCAGCTCCCTTGCCACGGTGAGTGCCGCCCGCATGTTCGCTTGCTCCCGCCGTGAGTGCGGCGCTGTTGCTGCGGCGTGACTCGCTGCTCTCGCCGCGGCTCGTACTTGCCGTGGGGTGAGGGTGGATGATGCCTGGCCGCGCTGTCCACACCCGGCGGAGCTTGGTGGCGCCCACGCCGCTTGGGGTGAGGGGTCGAGACCTTCATGGGCAGGCAGCGCCGTCCGGGCCGGCCAGGCTGCCCAGCGGTCGGACCTGGCCCTTGGGTCACTAGACATCGTAGCCGGTGAACGTCAGGGAGCTGATTGGTGCAGAAGAAGCTCCGGCGCACCCCTACCTGGCGCGCGAAATGTCGGATGTGGGGTTTCGGCTAACCCTTAAGGTTCAAACACTGGGGTGCGCATGAAGTCTTTCCCTTCTGCCAATCTACGCTCTAGCTCGCTAAGATCTTACGGACGAAATCGATGAACTCGCAACACAGAAAGACACATGATTTATACTGGTTTGGGCCACCGTTGTGGTGTAATACCCTACTACAGTGTGGTGGTGGTGGATTTCCTCTTGGGCTGATGATGAACAGTACAAGGGAAGAACTGCCTCCTGAGGTTGAGGTGTTCTTGTGCGTATGAACTTGTAGTGCGAGGATTCGATCCCCCTTCTCCTATGGTGGTGGCTAGTCATATTTATAGAGGCCCTGGTCCTCTTCCCAAATATCGAGCGGGAAGGGAGCCAACAATGGGGGGCTAATTTGAAGGGGGATATCTAGTACGAGCTATCCTGACAAAAGGTAGTCTGCGCCTCTCAAAGGCTCTGGGGTGACGCTGTCTTGGGCTCCACGATGACCTCTGCCTTGCCGTCCGCCTGTTCTTGGTCTTGTTGCACCGAAATGGCAACCTTTGCCTAAGGCCTCGGTACTCCGCAGCTGCGCTTGCCTCCCTTGCACCAAAGAGGAAACAATGACGCTGCGCCACTGGCGCCCGCCTGGCGCCTGCCTGGTGTCGATCGTCATGGCTCACATCACGAGAGCCTCGTGAGGTTCGCCTCGCCTTGATATCTCCGCTCCTCGTGAGCCTGCCTAACCAGGCCACTCTGGAGGAGGTCTTGCATCGTCCACCTCGCGAGGCTTGGCCCCTCGCGAGGGTCTTGGGTGCCTTATTGGTGAAGATGGGCCGTACGACCTGCTGCTTGGCCACGCCATGGGCCGCAGGCAGGCAAGTCTGGGGACCCCCGTTCCCAGAACACCAACATAGGGGATCAATTGTAGCTCTTTTCGATAAGTAAGAATGTCGAACGCAACAAGGAGCGGAAGGAAATGACAAGTGGTTTCCAGCAAGGTAATGTCAGCAAGTTCTGAAATTATAAGTAGCATAGTAGTTTGATAACAAGGTAATTTGTAACGAGCCAATAATGATAGTAGTAACAAAAGTGCAGCAAGGTAGCCTAATACGTCTCCAACGCATCTATAATTTTTGATTGTTCCATGCTATTACATTATCTATTTTGGATGTTAACGGGCTTTATTTTACACATTTATATAATTTTTGGGACTAACCTATTAACCCTAGGCCCAGTGCAAATTGTTGTTTTTTTGCCTATTTCAGTGTTCCGCAGAAAAGGAATATGAAACGGAGTCCAAACGGAATGAAACCTTTGGGAGCATGATTTTTGGAACAAACATGATCCAGAGGACTTGGACTGGACGTCAAGCAAACAATGAGGTGGCCACGAGGCAAGGGGTGCGCCTACCCCCCTGGGCGCGCCCTCCCCCCAAGTGGGCCCCTCGTGGCTCAACCGACCTACTTCTTCCTCCAATATATGTTCACATACCCCGAAAACATCAAGGAGTACCACGAAACCCTATTTCCACCGCCGCAACCTTCTGTACCCAAGAGATCCCATCTTGGGGCCTTTTCCGGAGCTCCGCCGGAGGGGGCATTGGTCACGGAGGGCCTCTGCATCAACTCCATGGCCCCTCCGATGATGTGTGATTAGTTTACTTCAGACCTTTGAGTCCATAGCTAGTAGCTAGATTGCTTCTTCTATCTCTTTGGATCTCAATACAAAGTTCTCCTCGATCTTCTTGGAGATCTATTCGATGTAACTCTTTTTGCGGTGTGTTTGTCGAGATCCGATGAATTGTGGGTTTATGATCAAGTCTATCTATGAACAATACTTGATTCTTCTTTGAAATCTTTTATGCATGATTGATTATCTTTGCAAGTCTCTTTGAATTATCAGTTTGGTTTGGCCTACTAGATTGATCGTTCTTGCAATGGGAGAAGTGCTTAGCTTTGGACTTGCGGTGCTCGATCCCAGTGATAGAAAGGGAAACGACACGTATTGTATTGTTGCCATCGAGGATAAAAATATGGGGTTTATATCATATTGCTTGAGTTTATCCCTCTACATCATGTCATCTTACCTAAGGCGTTACTCTGTTCTTATGAACTTAATACTCTAGATGCATGCTGGATAGCGGCCGATGTGTGGGGTAATAGTAGTAGATGCAGGCAGGAGTCGGTCTACTTGTCATAGACGTGATGCCTATATACATGATCATGCCTAGATATTCTCATAATTATTTGCTTTTATATCAATTTCTCGACAGTAATTCATTCACCCACCGTAATACTTATGCTATCTTGAGAGAAGCCACTAGTGAAACCTATGGCCCCCGTGTCTATTTTCCATCATATAAGTTTCCAATCTACTTTAATTTGCAATCTTTACTTTCAATCTATATCATAAAAATACCAAAAATATTTATCTTATCATTATTTTCTCTATCAGATCTCACTCTCGTAAGTGACCGTGAAGGAATTGATGACCCCTTTATCACATTGGTTGCGAGGTTCTTATTTGTTTGTGTAGGTAAAAGGGACTTGCATGTGGCCTCCTACTGGATTGATAACTTGGTTCTCAAAAACTAAGGGAAATACTTATGCTACTTTGCTGCATCACCATTTCCTCTTCTACGGAAAACCAACGCAGTGCTCAAGAGGTAGCAAGAAGGATTTCTGGCGCCATTGCCGGGGAGTCTACGCATAAGTCAAGACATACCAAGTACCTATCACAAACTCTTATCCCTCGCATTACATTATTTGCCATTTGCCTCTTGTTTTCCTCTCCTCCACTTCACCCTTGCCGTTTTATTCGCCCTTTTTCCGTTCGCCTTCTTCCCGTACGTATCTTTGTTTGTGTTTCCGTGTGCCTTCTATTTGCTTGCTAAAAATCTATTGATATGGATCCACTTAAAGTGTTCTACTTGGATCATTTCGATCCTTATGCGCTCGTGCTGAAACCCCAACTGGCCTAGTTGATGGGAAATCTTTAGATGAGCATGCTCATTTTGTGCGTCACCGTTTGTCTGAAAAAGGGAGACTCTTATGGGATCAAATAAACAGATTGCTATGTTATGCTTGGATTACTTGTTGCTCTAAGAACCCTAAAAAACACCTCCCCTACCTATGTGAGTTTAATGATAATGAAATCTTATCTTCTTATGCAAAGGGTGTTTATAGTTACTACGATATTGAACAAATTGAAGAATTTGTTGCTTTTAAGGGTGCTTATGAAGTTGCTTCTTTGATTGAAAAGTATGATATTACTCTCTACGAATCTGAAAATTTTGACATACTTAAATATTGCTATGAAAACTATGCTCATAATGTCTATGTCAAAGAATTTGTTGAAAGAATGACCGCTGCTTCGGAAGAAAATAATGATATGCATGAATCTATAGATAATTATGATTCCGATGATTTGATTGAAATATCCCTTGATGAACATGATGCTTGCGATTCTTGTGGCCATGACGCCAATATTTATGAAGATGAATTTGCTATAGTTCCTTATGTTAAACATGAGATCGTTGCTATTGCACCTATACTTGATAGTTCCTTCGATGAAAAGCATGATTGCAATGATGTTATTATAAATTCTATTAATGTCAATTGTGCTAATAACATGCAAAACCCTAACCTTGGGTATGCTAGTTTTTCTATGTCCTCTACTTGTTGCAATGATCATGATTGGGGTGATTCTTCTTATGATCTTGAAAATTTATTTAAGCCCCATGATGAATATGAGATTGATAATAGTGTTTGCAATATTATTGAAAGTGGGTTTGGAAGAGTTTCAACTTTAGACCCACATATTTGGAGAATGTTCAATCTTATGAAGTTTTTGATAAAAGTGGGTTTGGAGAGGTCATGACTTTAGTTAATGATAATCCCACTATTTTGGAAGAGTGTCAACTTCGCATGCATGTGGATCGCGTTAAGAATATGTTTTGTGATAGCTATATTGTTGAATTTGATTATCATCCTACATGTAATTACTATGAGAGAGGAAAATATGGTGGTAGAAATTTTCATGTTACTAAATTACCTCTCGTTATGTTGAGATTGCTATTGTTTCTTTCCGCTACCTTGCATATGCTAGTTTTCGCTTGCCTTGATAATTTGTTTGCATATAAGATGCCTATGCATAGGAAGTATGTTAGAATTATATGTGTTTGTCACATGTTTCATGATGCTCTCTTTGTGCTTCAATTCCTGTCTTTCATGTGAGCATCATTGAAATTATCAATGCCTAGCTAGGGGCGTTAAACGATAACGCTTGTTGCGAGGCAACCCAATTTTATTTTTGTTTTTTGTTTCTTGCTTTTTGATTCTGTTTAGTAATAAATAATTCATATAGCCTCTGTTTAGATGTGGTTTTATCCTTTTAATTAGTGTTTGTTCCAAGTAGAACCTTTGAGAAGACTTGGGGAAAGTCTTTGTGAGCTTGCTGTAAAAACAGAAACTTTAGCGCTCACGAGATTTGCTGCCATTTTTTATTGGAGAGTGATATTTAGTTAATTATTTTTGCAGATGATTAATAGATAAATTCCTCATGTCCAGAAATTTATTTTAGAATTTTTGGGTTTCCAGAAGTACTCGAAACCTACATATTACCACAGACTGTTCTGTTTATGACAGATTCTGTTTTTCGTGTGTTGTTTGCTTATTTTGATGAATCTATGGCTAGTAATAGAGTTTATGAACCATAGAAAAGTTGGAATACAGTAGGTTTAACACCAATATAAATAAATAATGAGTTCATTACAGTACCTTGAAGTGGTGATTTTTTTCTTTTACTAACGGAGCTCACGATATTTTCTTTTAAGTTTTCTGTTGTGAAGTTTTCAAGTTTTGGGAAAGATATGGATTATGGAACAAGGAGTGGAAAGAGACTAAGCTTGGGGATTCCCATGGCACCCCAAGGTAAAATTCAAGGACAACCAAAAGCCTAAGCTTGGGGATGCCCCGGAAGGCATCCCCTCTTTCGTCTTGGTCCATCGGCAACTTTACTTGGAGCTATATTTTTATTCGCCACATGATATGTGTTTTTCTTGGAGTGTCTTATATGATTTCAGTCTTTGCTTTTTAGATTAGCACAATCATCCCTGCTGTACACACCTTTTGGGAGAGACACACATGAATTATAATTTATTAGAATACTCTATGTGCTTCACTTATATCTTTTGAGTTGGATAACTTTTGCTCTAGTACTTCGCTTATATCTTTTCGAGCTCGGCGGTGGTTTTATTTTATAGAAATAATTGATCTCTCATGCTTCACTTATATCATTCTGAGAGTCCTTTAGAACAACATGGTAATTCACTTTGGTTATAAATTTTAAATGCTAAGAGAAGTTGGATGCTTGATAGTTGTTTTGAGATATAAAGGTGGTAATATTAGAGGTGTGCTAGTTGAGTAATTGTGAAATTGATGAATACTTGTGTCGAAGTTGGCAAGTCCCGTAGCATGCACATATGGTAAACATTGTGTGACAAATTTGAAGCATGGGGTGTTCTTTGATTGCTTTCCTTATGAGTGGCGGTCGGGGACGAGTGATGGTCTTTTCCTACCAATCTATCCCCCTAGGAGCATGCGCGTAGTGCTTGGTTTTGATGACTGATAACCCACAAGTATAGGTGATCGGAACATTTTTTGAGGATAGAGTATTCAACCCAAATTTATTGATTCGACACAAGGGGAGCCAAAGAATATTCTCAAGTATTTGCAGCTGAGTTGTCAATTCAACCACACCTGGAAACTTAATATCTGCAGCAAGGTATTTAGTAGCAAAGTAATATGATAGTAGTGGTAACGATAACAAAAGTAACGGTAGCAAAAGTAATATTTTTGGGTTTTATAGTGATGGTAACAGTAGTAGCGGAAAAGTAAATAGGCGAAGAACAATATATGGAAAGCTCATAGGCACTGGATCGGTGATGGAGAATTATGCCGGATGCGATCGATCATGTAACAGTAATAACATACGGTGACATAGAACTAGCTCCAATTCATCAATGTAATGTAGGCATGTATTCCAAATATAGTCATACATGCTTATGGAAAAGAACTTGCAAGGCATCTTTTGTCCTACCCTCCCGTGGCAGCGGGGTCCTAATGGAAACTATGGGATATTAAGGCCTCCTTTTAATAGAGTACCGGACCAAAGCATTAACACATAGTGAATACATGAACTCCTCAAACTATGTTTATCATCGGTAAGTATCCCCATTATTGTCACTTCGGTGTTAACGGATCGTAACACATAATAGGTGACTATAGACTTGCAAGATAGGATCAAGAAATCTCATATATTGATGAAAACATAATAGGTTCAGATCTGAAATCATGGCACTCGGGCTCTAGTGACAAGCATTAAGCATAGCAAAGTCATAGCAACATCAATACCAGAACATAGTGGATACTAGGGATCAAACCCTAACAAAACTAACTTGATTACATGATAAATATCATCCAACCCATCACCATCTAGCAAGCCTATGATGGAATTACTCATGCACGGCGGTGGGCATTATGAAATTGGTGATGGAGGAAGGTTGATGATGACGATGGCGATGGATTCCCCTCTCCGGAGCCCTGAACGGACTCCAGATCAGCCCTCCCGAGAGAGTTTAGGGCTTGGCGGCGGCTCCGTATCGTAAAACGCGATGAATTTCTCTGATTTTTTTCTCCGAAAGTGAATATATGGAGTCGGAGTTGAGGTCGGTGGAGCGTTAGGGGGCCCACAAGGCAGGGGGCGCGCCCCCACCCTCGTGGATAAGGTGTGGGCCCCCTGACGTGGATCTTTCTTCCAGTATTTTTTACATATTCCAAAAATAATCTCCGTTGATTTTCAGGTCATTTCGAGAACTTTTATTTCTGCACAAAAATAACACCAGGGCAATTCTGCTGAAAACAACGTCAGTCCGGGCTCGTTCCATTCAAATCATGCAAGTTAGAGTCCAAAACAAGGGCAAAAGTGTTTGGAAAAGTAGATATGACGGAGACGTATCAACTCCCCCAAGCTTAAACCTTTACTTGTCCTCAAGCAATTCAGTTGATAAACTGAAAGTGATAAAGAACAAATTTTACAAACTTCGTTTGCTCTTGTTGTTATAAATATGTAAAGCCAGCATTCAAGTTTTCAGCAAAGATTATGAACTAACCACATTCGCAATAACATTTATGTCTCATGTTTACTCATATCAATGGCATAATCAACTAGCAAGCAATAATAATAAATCTCAGACGACAACACTTTCTCAAAACAATCATGATATGATATAACAAGTCGGTATCTCGCTAGCCCTTTCTGATACTGCAAAACATAAATGCAGAGCACCTTTAAAGATCAAGGACTGACTAGACATTGTAACTCATGGTAGAAGAGATCCAGTCAAGTCATACTCAATGTAAAGTAACAGTAATGGATGCAAATGATAGCGGTGCTCTCCAACTGGTGCTTTTGAATAAGAGGTTGATGACTCAACATAAAAGTAAATGGATAAGCCCTTCGCAGAGGGAAGCGGGGATTTGTAGAGGTGCCAGAGCTCAATTTTGAAATAGATATGAATAATATTTTGAGCGGTATACTTTCATTGTCAACATAACAACCGAGAGATCTCGATATCTTCCATGCTACACACATTATAGGCAGTTCCCAAACAGAATGGTAAAGTTTATACTCCCCCTCCACCAACAAGCATCAATCCATGGCTTGCTCGAAACATCGAGTGCCTCCAACTAACAAGAGTCCCAGGGGAGTTTTGTTTGTAGTTATTTTGATTTGGCTTGCATAAAGCATGGGACTGGGCATCCCGGTGACCAGCCATTTTCTCGTGAGTGAGGAGCGGAGTCCACTCCTCTTGAGAATAACCCGCCTAGCATGGAAGATACAGACAACCCTAGTTGATACATGAGCTATTCGAGCATACAAAACAGAATGTTTATTTGAAGGTTTAGAGTTTGGCACATACAAATTTACTCGTAACGGCAGGTAGATACCGTATATAGGTAGGTATGGTGGACTCATATGGAATAACTTTGGGGTTTATGGAGTTGGATGCACAAGTAGTATTCCCGCTTAGTACAAGTGAAGGCTAGAAAAATACTGGGAAGTGACCAGCTAGAGAGCGACAACAGTCATGGACATGCATTAAAATTAATCAACACTGAATGCAAGCATGAGTAGGATATAATGCACCATGAACATAAATATCGTAGATGCTATGTTGATTTTGTTTCAACTACATGCGCGAACATGTGCGAAGTCAAGCCACTCGAATCGTTCAAAGGAGGATACCACCCTATCATACCACATCACAACCATTTTAATAGCATGTTGGCATGCAAGGTAAACCATTATAAGCTCCTAGCTAATTAAGCATGGCATAAGCAACTACAATCTCTAATTGTCATTGCAAACATGTTTATTCATAATAGGCTGAATCAGGAACGATGAACTAATCATATTTAGGAAAACAAGAGAGGTTGAGTTCATACCAATTTTCTCATCTCAATAAGTTCATCATATAATCATCATTATTGTCTTTCACTTGCATGACCGAATAGTGTGGATAATAATAATAGTGCACGTGCATTAGACTAAGCTAGAATCTGCAAGCATTCAATTCAAGAGAGAAGACAAGGTAATATGGGCTCTTTGTTAGATCAACAATAATGCATATGAGAGCCACTCAACATTTTCATTATGGTCTTCTCCTCTCGACCCCCAGAGAACAAGAAAATAAATAAAACTATTTACATGGGAAAGCTCCCAACAAGCAAAAGAAGAACGAGAAATCGTTTTGGGTTTTCTTTTTAATTATTACTAATACAGGAATGGAAAGTAAACTAACTAAAAGCTATAACATTTTTTTGTTTCTTTCTAAGATTTATCAAACACACACGAAGAAAGCCTAAAAAGGGAAATAAACTAGCATGGATATTACAATGAAAAAGTATGAGTACCGACAACTGGCATGAGTGTGTGAACAGGAATGTAATGTCGGTGAGAGATACGTACTCCCCCAAGCTTAGGGTTTTGGCCTAAGTTAGTCTATGGCCACGGCTGGCCTGGCGGATATCCAAAGTTATAGTTGGGGTCGTACTGAGACGCAGCGGCAATTTCCTGATGAGCTGCAGCTTGGAGGCGAGCTGTCTCCGCCCTTCTTTCGTACTCGGTCGCCTCCTCCCTGGTTATAAAATATCTCCCCTTTGCCTGAAAGTCAAAGAAAGCGGGAGCAGGGAGAGCAACGTGATAGGTGCGTCGTCTATCAAAGATTAGTCGGTACTGAAGGGACTAGTTGTTCCTCTCAACAAACTAATGACGAACCATAGCATCATAATCTAAATAAGCAGGAGACAACTCAATATCATATCCATGTATGGGTATCTAAAGAAAGTTAGCTATACGAGTTGCATAAATTCCACCAAAGAAATCTCCATGAATACGATTATTATGCAACCTACGTGCAACAATGGCACCCAAGTTGTATTGTCTGTCTCTTAATACAACACTCTTGAGAACACTAAGATCAGGGACACACATGTGACATGCTTCATCCTTACCATTTATGCACCTACATATGAAGAGAGCGAAATAATGTATAGCCGGAAAATGAATGCTCCCTATGGTAGCTTGCGTGATTTCCCTAGATTCCCTTATAGTTATATTAGCAAGAAAGTCTCTATATTCAGATTTGCGAGGTTCACTAACATTACCCCACTGTGGAAGTTTACAGGCATTGTTAAAATCTTCTAGGTCCATGGTATAAGATTTATCATAAAGATCAAATAGGACAGTGTGAGAATTACATGAAGATGAAAATTTGAACCTTCTCACAAAGGAATCAGTTAGGTGATAGTATTGAGGGAACTTATCTAGCATGAAGCCCTCAAGTTTAGCATTACGCACATATGCATCAAATTCCTCCTTAATTCCTGCTCAGACCATGAAATCGTTTGACGGCCATTCACAAGGCCGCACTTGAGCTTCTCTTGGTGGTTCCTCATCGACATCGCGTATTGCGGGCCTGGGTCCACCTTGGTACATTTTCCTAAACATATTTCTTCCTCTGAAAAATTTCTGAAATTTTTAGTAACTCAAAATAAAAGTGAACCAAACTCAACAATATTGATAGCAACTACTCCTACAAGTTCCTAGAGGCAATATCATGCATTAAAACTACTTTTGACCATATAAATTTGACATGGAAGCTCAAGAACAAGGTCACCTAAGTAGAATTTTTTTGCAATGAATAAAGCACTAGAACAAAAACTAACTGGACCATTGGAGGAGTCACATACCAAAGAACAATCCCCCAAAGCACTTTTGTGAATGGAGCTTTGAGCTAGGAGATCGAAAATGGCAGCAAGATGAGCTAGAACTCGTGCTTGAGCTGGTTGGTGATTTTTTTGGGAGGAAGAAGGAGTGTGTGGTGGCTGGAATAAGTGGAGGGGAGCCACCATGGGCCCACGAGGCAGGGGGCTCGCCCAGGGGGGTAGGGCACGTCCCCACCCTCGTGGACAAGGTGTGGGCCCCTGACGTGGATCTTTCTTCAAGTATTTTTTATATATTCCAAAAATAATCTCCGTTGATTTTTAGGTCATTCCGAGAACTTTTATTTCAGCACAAAAATAACACCATGGCAATTCTGCTGAAACCGGCGTCAGTCCAGGTTAGTTCCATTCAAATCATGCAAGTTAGAGTCCAAAACAAGGGCAAAAGTGTTTGGAAAAGTAGATACGACGGAGACGTATCAATGACTTGTAGATTTTTGCAATAAGTATGTGAGTTCTTTATGACTAATGTTGAGTCCATGGATTATACGCACTCTCACCCTTCCATCATTGCTAGCCTCTTCGGTACCGTGCATTGCCCTTTGTCACCTTGAGAGTTTGTGCAAACTTCACCGGTGCATCCAAACCCCGTGATATGATACGCTCTAACACACATAAGCCTCCTTATATCTTCCTCAAAACAGCCACCATACCTACCTATTATGGCATTTCCATAGCCATTCTGAGATATATTGCCATGCAACTTTCCACCGTTCCATTTATTATGTCACGGATCATCATTGTCATATTGCTTTGCATGATCATGTAGTTGACATAGTATTTGTGGCAAGGCCACCATGCTTAATTTTTCATACATGTCACTCTTGATTCATCGCAATCCCGGTACACCGCCGGAGGCATTCACATAGAGTCATATTTTGTTCTAAGTATCGAGTTGTAAGTAAATAAAAGTGTGATGATCATCAATAGAGCATTGTCCCATGTGAGGGAAGGATGATGGAGACTATGATTCCCCCACAAGTCGGGATGAGACTCCGGACGAAAAAAGTGGCCATAAAAAAGAAGAGAAAAGAAGGCCCAAATAAAAAAATGAGAGAAAAGAGAGAAGGGACAATGTTACTATCCTTTTTCCACACTTGTGCTTCAAAGTAGCACCATGATCTTCATGATAGAGAGTCTCTTATTTTGTCACTTTCATATACTAGTGGGAATTTTTCATTATAGAAGTTGGCTTGTATATTCCAATGATGGGCTTCCTCAAATGCCCTAGGTCTTTGTGATCAAGGAAGTTGGATGCACACCCACTTAGTTTCTTTGATGAGCTTTCATATATTTATAGCTCTAGTGCATCCGTTGCATGGCAATCCCTACTCCTTGCATTGACATCAATCGGTGGGCATCTCCATAGCCCATTGATTAGCCAGGTCAATGTGAGACTTTGTCCCTTTTTGTCTTCATACACAACCTCAATCATCATATTCTATTCCACCCATAGTGCTATGTCCATGGCTCGCGCTCATATATTGCGTAAAAGTTGAAAGAGTTTGAAAAGGCTAAGTATGAAACCATTCTTGGCTTGTCATCGGGGTTGTGCATGATGGGAGCATTTTGTGTGACGAAAATGAAGCATGGCCAAACTATATGACTTTGTAGGGATAAGTTTTCTTTGGCTATGGTATTTTGATAAGACATAATTGATTGATTAGCATACTTGGAATATTACTAATTTTATGTCAACAATAACCTTTTATCTTGAATCTTTCGGATCTGAACATTCATGTCACAATAGAGAAAAATACATTGAAGAACATGCTAGAAAGCATTCCACATCAAAAATTCTGTTTTTATCAATTACCTACTCGAGGACGAGCAGGAATTAAGCTTGGGGATGCTGATATGTCTCCAACTTATCTATAATTTTTGATTGTTCCATGCTATTATATTATCTATTTTGGATGTTAATGGGCTTTATTTTACACTTTTATATTATTTTTGGGACTAACCTATTAACCCAAGGCCCAGTGCAAATTGCTGTTTTTTTGCCTATTTCAGTGTTTAGCAGAAAAGGAATATCAAACGGAGTCCAAACGGAATGAAACCTTTGGGAGCGTGATTTTTGGAACAAATGTGATACAGAGGACTTGGAGTGGACGTCAAGAAACCAACGAGGTGGCCACGAGGCAAGGGGGCGCGCCTCCCCCTTGGGCACGCCCTCCCCCTCGTGGGCCCCTCGTGGGTCAACCGACCTACTTCTTCCTCCTATATATGTTCATATACCCCGAAAACATTGAGGAGTACCACGAAACCCTATTTCCACCGCCGCAACCTTCTGTACCCAAGAGATCCCATCTTGGGGCCTTTTCCGGAGCTCCGCCAGAGGGGGCATTGATCACGGAGGGCCTCTACATCAACTCCATGGCTCCTCCGATGATGTGTGAGTAGTTTACTTCAGACCTTCGGGTCCATAGCTAGTAGCTAGATGGATTCTTCTCTCTCTTTGGATCTCAATACAAAGTTCTCCTCGATCTTCTTGGAGATCTATTCGATGTAACTCTTTTTGTGGTGTGTTTATCGAGATACGATGAATTGTCGGTTTATGATCAAGTATATCTATGAACAATATTTGATTCTTCTTTGAAATCTTTTATGCATGATTGGTTATCTTTGCAAGTCTCTTCGAATTATCAGTTTGGTTTGGCCTACTAGATTGATCGTTCTTGCAACGGGAGAAGTGCTTAGCTTTGGGTTCAATCTTGCAGCCAGTGACAGAAAGGGAAATGACACGTATTGTATTGTTGCCAGCGAGGATAAAAAGACGGGGTTTATATCATATTGCTTGAGTTTATCCCTCTACATCATGTCATCTTACCTAAGGCGTTACTCTGTTCTTATGAACTTAATACTCTAGATGCATGCTGGATAGCGGTCGATGTGTGGAGTAATAATAGTAGATGCAGGCAGAAGTCGGTCTACTTGTCACGGACGTGATGCCTATATACATGATCATGCCTAGATATTCTCATAATTATTCGCTTTTCTATCAATTGCTCGATAGTAATTCCTTCACCCACCGTAATACTTATGCTATCTTGAGAGAAGCCACTAGTGAAACCTATAGCCTCCGGGTCTATTTTCCATCATATAAGTTTCCAATCTACTTTACTTTGCAATATTTACTTTCAATGTATATCATAAAAATACCAAAAATATTTATATTATCATTATTATCTCTATCAGATCTCACTCTCGTAAGTGACCGTGAAGGGATTAACAACCCCTTTATCGTGTTGGTTGCAAGGTTCTTATTTGTTTGTGTAGGTACAAGGGACTTGCGTGTGGCCTCCTACTGGATTGATACCTTGGTTCTCAAAAACCAAGGGAAATACTTACGCTACTTTGCTGCATCACCCTTTCCTCTTCAATGGAAAACCAACGTAGTGCTCAAGAGGTAGCATAGCCCAATCCTTTTGAGGCAAAGGACAGGCCAAAATGGTTTCTTATGATAAGCAAAGCGTTCTTGTGGGTACACGGGAATTTCATCTCACTACTAGGGAAAAGCCTATACACAGAATTTTACCAGTAGCACTGTACAAAATCAAGCGCTGCTGCTACTTAGTAGTAGCGCGCGTAGATAAACCGCGCTACTGCTATGACTTTAGCAGTAGCGCGTACTAGTGAAAAGCGCTGTTGCTACGTTTGAACTGGGTGCACATGGCTAGCCCAACCTAGCAGTAGCGCGTATAATGGCCCGGTGCTACTGCTAATCTCCTTAGCTGCAGTGCGCTTACGTGTAAAGCGCTGCTGCTTACGGAAATAAAATAAAGTGAAAAACAAGTAGAAAAGTAAATGAAAATGAAAGAAATAGAAAAAGGAGAAAGGGAAAAAATAAAATGTAAAGAAAAATAAAAGAAAAAAGGGAAAAAGGAGAAAGGAATAGCAGCAGCGGGTTTCAGTAAACGCGCTATAGCTAACTTAGCTATAGTGCGTTTCCGGAAACGCGCTACCGTTACGTTTCACTTAAACAGTGGTTTCCCCCCCCCACCCCACCCCCCGGCCGCCAATTCTTCCCCAAATCGTCCCTCGCCCTCGCCGCCGTCTCCTCACCGCCGCCGCCCGAGGCCGCCTCACTGCCGCCGCCCCTCGGCCGCCGCACGCTCTCCCCACGCTGCCCCGATCACAGATTCAACACTGGCCCCGCCCCCGACCTCAACGCCGCCCGGGACGCCGCCCCCGACCCCGACCTCAATGCCGCCCCGGAGCCCCGACCACGACCTCGACGCCGCCTGCCCCTCCCTCGTCACAGGCACCCGAGGTGAGCACGCCTGCTCCTCCCTCTCCCCTACCTCTGCCTAGGGTTTCTACCTCCATCAAATTAGTTAGGGTGGAAACGAATCGGATGCGGATGTGGCTCAAATGAGTTAGGGTTCATGTAAGGGTGGAAACGAATCAAATTTCTAAGATGAATCATAAAACGAGTAAAAATTGACCACTTATTTCACTTTATAGTTGGATAATTGGAATATCCACTACCACTTTCCACCCCTATAGGTTCATCAAATTAGATGGTAATTAGGGTAGTAGTTCTTATGTACTAATTAGTTAGTAAGAACTAGGTACTAATTAGGTACTAGAATATTTTTATTTATAGTAAGTTTATTTTTAGTAAGAACTAGTTGAATTAATAGAACTAGTTAGTAAGAACTTGTTGCTATTTTTTTAGTTAAAGCAATTTTCCCGCACCGACATGGACGATGCCTATCCCACATCCTCGTTGTCGAGTCGGCGGGGGACGACACCTGCTTGACCAGATGGGCCATGTCCGGGACTGGGCTCCGCCAGGGTGGTACTGGGAGGCGCTACCTACTGGGGGGCGCAGGTTGGTGAGGAGCCAGCCTGTCATTGACCCGAACCTTCTTTGGTGGCGGTCGCGTGGGCCAGTGATGGTCTAGAGGCTCGAGGACTCCGCGGAGGTGGTGCGCCATCGTGTCAGTGAGGAGGACGCGCACGTCCGTCGCTACTTGTTTGCGTTGGAGCACAGGTTCTCCAATACCTGGCAGGTTCTCCAGGGATCTCACTGGAGCTATGATCCTGTGATGGTTCCTTCTCTGTGGGTGTCCACCGCCCGCGCCGATACCCGTCGTGTGCTAGGGTTTTAGTTGTACTAGTGATGTTATATGTATGACACTATTCGGGATGTATTAGTGATAATATTCGACGATGTACGGACGCATGAGATGATTTACTTTTCCTTATTGAATGCATGCTAATTTGAGTCTTATAAGATATTTTGAAATGTATATCTTGTGTTGCTCAATATCCAAGTGGCCGGTCATGTTTGCAGGTTACACCTCCGAGTGGCCTATGTTTTGCCGGAGTGTTGATTCATTTCCGTTCCGGCAAATTTCAGGCGCTCGATATATCCTATTTTTGCAAAGGTCATGCCGGATTTTTCCGTGAATTTTGGCATGACTTTTGCCAGAATATGTAGGAAATATCGAGTGCCCCGGATTTGTGTGTTGAGTATCCTAGTAGTTGTCTTCTATCGATTTTCAATTAATGTTTTAACTATGAACATAGGAAATGTCTGACGACAAAAAGGATTTCAGTATTTGCAAATACTGCGAAGACGAGCGCGGCCTGTGCGACGGAATCTTCCTAGATGATGATAGGCGCTTCAGCATCAAGCTGGACGAGAACTTCGAAGTGGATACAGTAAGTCACAACGACAAGTCTTTTTTCGTAATTAAGCATGACATCTGCTTCATTTGCTTGAACTTATATTTTTTTACTATTCTACTAGCGTATCCCCTGCCATGCAAGAGTTTTTGTATTGGATAAGATAGGTTTCAGTCATACTATGGAGGTAAAGAAAGTTTATTTGAAGACCGAGCATGGTTATATTTTCCACGCAAAATTATACAATTCAGACGACTACACCTATTTTGGATGCAAAACATGGCGAGCACTATGCAAGACTTATGCATTTCAGCCTGATATGGTTATCACCTTTGATATTCGTCCGGAAGATGATATTGAAGGTAATACCGACATCTGCGTCGATGTGCAGACGCCTCCAGTTACACGAAAATGTAAGTTTCTCAACCATATTTATGTCTTTGATATTGTTTATTCAAAAATAGTTGACAACTAATTTGTATTGTCAGCTTATTTCGGTGCAAGCAAACATGTCCAGCGCTTGGTAGACAGGACCTACTACTGTCCCGGGGCTGAACTAAACTGCGAGGAGCTAAGTCATTATGTTTCATGGCTTGAGGATCTTGATACCGTCAAGACAAATTTTCTTCCTGGACTTAGAAATCTTAGTACTGAAAATGTGCGACCAATAGTGTTCGTCATGAACTATGGTCACATCTATTTAGGAAGGATGGTAAGATTTTTACTATTTGTCCTCAGTGCATCTTTTCCATACATTATTTGTGAAGCTAAACTTCATTGCTTAATTACGGCCAAGATATTCTTCAACAGGGACTCCCGATGAATGTTGTGCCTTATGGGATCGAGACTAAAGGTACCATGAGTATTATTAGCTTACGGCCAAGATATCCTACATGTTACTTTAGTGCATTCAAGATCAGCGATGAATGCTTAATAGTGCAAGACTGGACCAGATATGTGATAGGGGAGCGCAGACAAGTACTAGGGGGCAGCAAACAGATGTGCTACCCAAAATTAGGAGACAGGTTCATCTGCATGCTCCAACTTGATCAAGGAGGAGAGCTACACATGTTTTATGTTGTTTTACCTAAGAGAGAGCACCAGGAGTGATTAGCTAGAAATGAGTTTGAGGATGATGATGTGCTACACTATTACTATGATGATAAAATAGCTAGTGTTGGTGGTAATGACTGATGATTATTATTAGCTAGTGTTAGTGGTGATTAAATAAATATTGTTGGTGCTAATGATTATGACGATGATTAAATAGCTTGTGCTAGCGGATTAGATTCAAGTGGAGGCAACATGTGGTGCACATCGAAAGTACTACTAGTCCAAACTAGATCAAGTTTGGATTAGTAGTATACTTTTGACATGCACCACATATTGCCTCCACTTGAACCTAATCCACCTTCATTTGACACACTATTATGGACATAATGATGTAAACCTCATAACTGGTATTGTACCAATATTTGTACGATGGTGCATAAATACACTAAAAATAAAAAAATAAAAAACAATACTAGTAGCGATGGAAAGAAAACACGCTGCCAGTAGTTACATTAGCAGCAGCGTGGGAGAGAACAAGCGCTGCAGCTATTTTTCCTAGCAGTAGCGCGTGCGGCACGCGTTACTGCTAAGCAATAGCTATAGCGCCTTATTAGTAGCGCGCCTACCCGCGCTACTAGTGAGCACAAAACCAGCGCTACTGCTAGGGTTTTCCCTAGTAGTGTCTATTCACTTTCACCATGTTGGTTCGATTTGTGTTCGGTACTTTGATAATTTGATATGTGGGTGGACCGGTGCTTAGGTGTTGTTCTTACTTGAACAAACCTCCTACTTATGATTAACCCTCCCGCAAGCATCCACAACTACGAGAAAAGTACTAAGAATAAATTCTAACCATAGCATTAAACTTTTGGATCCAATCGGTCCCTTATGGAATAGCGCATAAATTGGGGTTTAAGCTTCTGTCACTCTTGCAACCCATCATCTAATTGCTACTCCACAATGCATTCCCTTAGGCCCAAATATAGTGAAGTGTCATGTAATCAACATTCACATGACACCACTAAGGGAATCACAACATACATACTATTAAAATATCGAACACATATCAAGTTCACATGATTACTTGCAACAAGATTTCTCCCGTGACCTCAAGAACTAAAGTAACTACTCACAAATGATAACCATGCTCAACATCAGAGGAGAATTAAATAACATATTGGATCTGAACATATAATCTTCCACCAAATAAACCATATAGTAATCAACTACAAGATGTAATCAACACTACTAGTCACCCACACGCACCAATCTATAGTTCCGGTAACAAGATTGAACACAAGAGATGAACTAGGGTTAGAGATGAGATGGTGATGTTGAAGATGTTGATGGAGATTGCCCTCCCCAAGATGGGAGAGTTGTTGGTGATGATGATGACGATCATTGCCCCCTCCAGGAGGGAAGTTCCCCCGATGGAATCGCTCACCGGAGGGCAAAAGTGCTCCTACCCAAGTTCCGCCTCGAGATGGCGGCGCTCTGTCCCGAAAGTCCTTTCCTTATTTTTTTTCTAGGTTAAAATGAATTATATACCAGAAGATGGGCACCGGAGGTGGTCCTGGGAGAGCACAACCCACGAGGGCGCGCCTGGCGCGCCCTGGTGGGTTGTTCCCACCTGGTGGGCCCCCTCTGGTAGTTATTTGCTCCAATATTCATCATATAATTGATAAAAAATCTCCGTGAAGTTTCAGCTTGTTTGGAGTTGTGTAGAATAGGTGGCCTAGCGTAGCTTTTCCATGTCCAAATTCCAGCTGCTGGAATTCCCCCTCTTTGTGTATACCTTGCATATTATTAGAGAAAAGGCATTAGAATTACTCCAAAAGGCATTATTATTGGTAAAAACATTATAAATAACAGTAAGAAAACATGATGCAAAATGGACGTATCAACTCCCCCAAGCTTGGACCTCGCTTGTCCTCAAGTGAAAACCGAAATCAAAAAACATGTCCACATGCTTAGAGAGAGGGGTGTCGATAAAAACAAAATACGGACATAGACGCATCATGTTCATTATTATAACAACAACAAAATTAAACATAAAACTTTCATAAAAGAACTTTTATCATAGACTTCTCATGAATAAGTGACAATTCATCACACTATTGACGTATAAAGCAAAAACTCTATTAGAAACCAACAAACTATGTTCTCAGTCAACTTTGCAACTACAATTCATCATATTTTCAGGAAGGGTCACGTATCAGAGCCTTTAGGCAAGTCCACATATTCAACCATCATATAGTCTTCTATGATTGCTAACACTCACTGCGTACACATGAGCCAAACGTTTCAACCGGACACATAGAAAGATAGGGGCTTATAGTTTCACCTCCCAACGTATTCACCTCAAGGGTGATGTCAACAATAATAACTCATGCTATCTATGTTCAACCGGACATGTGTGCCTAGATCTTTCCTCACCACATGATGCTTGCCAAAGAAGAATAATAAAAAGGAATAGAAGGAAAACTTTGACTCTTTGCATAAAAGTAAATACATAAAAGTAAAAGATAGGCCCTTCGCAGAGGGAAGCAGAGGTTGCCATGCGCTTATTTGTTTGTATGCTCAACCCCTTAGTGCAAAATAATGTCACATTGCATTGCCCCTTGTGATAGCGACCTTTATTATGCAGTCTGTCGCTTTTATTCTTCACCATCACAAGTTCGTGCAACGCTCGATTTTCTCTTACACTAAATGATCTCACACTTTTAGAAGCAATTTTTATTGCCTTTTTGTACCGATGACAACTTACTTGAGGTATCTTGCTCAATCCTTAGGTAGGTATGGTGGACACTTGGAAATAAGATTTGGGTTTAAGGGTTTTTGGATGTACAAGTAGTATCTCTACTTAGTGCGGAATTTTTGGCTAGCAAAGATAGGGGGCAAGCACCACATGTTAAAGGATCCATGACAATTTGACTTCTATGTGAATATTGTTGGAAATATGCCCTAGAGGCAATAATAAAATGGTTATTATTATATTTCCTTGTTCATGATAATTGTCTATTGTTCATGCTATAATTGTATTAACCGAAAACCGTAATACATGTGTGAATACATAGACCACAACATGTCCCTAGTAAGCCTGTAGTTGACTAGTTTGTTGATCAGTAGATGGTTATGGTTTCCTAACCATGGACATTGGATGTCGTAGATAACGGGATCACATAATTAGGAGAATGATGTGATGGACAAGACCCAATCCTAAGCATAACACAAGATCATGTAGTTCGTTTGCTAGAGCTTTTCTAATGTCAAGTATCATTTCCTTATACCATGAGATTGTGCAACTCCCGGGTACCATAGGAATGCATTGGGTGCATCAAACGTCACAACTTAACTGGGTGGCTATAAAGGTGCACTATAGGTATCTCCGAAAGTGTCTGTTTGGTTGGCACGAATCGAGTGGGATTTGTCACTCCGTATGATGGAGAGGTATCTCTGGGCCCACTCGGTAATGCATCATCATAATGAGCTGAATGTGACTAAGGAGTTAGCCATGGGATCATGCATTATGGTACGAGTAAAGAGACTAGCCGGTAATGAGATTGAACGAGGTATGGGGATACCGACGATCGAATCTCGGGCAAGTAACATACCGATGGACAAAGGGAATTGTATACGGGATTGATTGAATCCCCGACATCGTGGTTCATCCGATGAGATCATCATGGAACATGTGGCAGCCAACATGGGTATCCAGATCCCGCTGTTGGTTATTGGTCGGTGATATGTCTCGATCATATCTGCATGGTTCCCGAACCCGTAGGGTCTACACACTTACGGTTCAGTAACGCTAGAGTTGATATGGGAAATTGTATGTGGTTATCGAAGGTTGTTCGGAGTCCCGGATGAGATCCGGGACGTCACAAGGAGTTCTGGAATGGTTCGGAGGTGAAGATTTATATATGGGAAGTCTAGTTTCAGTCGTCGGAATGGTTTCGGGGTTATTGGTATTGTACCGGGACCACCGAAAGGTGTCCGGGGTCCATCGGATGAGGCCACCTGCCCCGGAGGAGTTAATGTGCTCAATATGGGAGGGAACCATCCCCCTAGTGGGTTGGTGCGCCCCCCCAAGAGCCCAAGGCGCCTAGGGTTGGAAACCCTAGGGGGAGGGGGCGCCTCCCACCTGCTTGGGGGGGGGCAAGTTTCCCCCTCCTGACCGCCGCCCCCTCTAGATGCATCTATGGGGGCCGGCCCCCTCTTCCTCCCTATAAATAGTGGGGAGTGGGAGGGTAGCCGCACCCCTTCCCCTGGCGCAACCCTCCCTCCTCCTACACCTCCTCCTCCGTAGTGCTTGGCGAAGCCCTGCCAGAGAACCGCAAGCTCCACCACCACGCCGTCGTGCTGCCGGAGCTCTCCCTCAACTTGTCCTCTCCCCTTGCTGGATCAAGAAGGAGGAGACATCCCTGGGCTGTACGTGCATTGAACGCAGAGGCGCCGTCTGTTCGGCGCTTGGATCGGATCTTCCGTGATTTGAATCGCCGCGAGTACGACTCCATCAACCGCGTTCTTGTAACGCTCCCGTTTAGCGATATTCAAGGGTATGCAGATGCACAGCCTCTCTCCCTCATTGCTAGCATCTCCTAGATTTATCTTGGTGACACGTAGGAGTTTTTTTGAATTATTACTACGTTCCACATCAGTGGCATCATGAGCTAGGTCTATGCGTAGGTTCCATGCACGAGTAGAACACAAAGTAGTTGTGGCGATGATTTGGTCAATTTGCTTACCATTACTAGTCTTATCTTGATTCGGCGGCATTGTGGGATGAAGCGTCCCGAACCGACCTTACATGTATGCTTGCGTGAGACAGGTTCCACCGATTGACATGCACTTGTTGCATATGGTGGCTAGAGGGTGTCTGTCTCTCCCACTTTAGTCGGATCAGATTCGATGAAGAGGGTCCTTATGAAGGGCAAATAGCAATTGGCATATCACCGTTATGGCTTTTGCGTAGGTAAGAAACATTCTTCCTAGAAACCCATAGCAGCCACGTAAAACATGCAACAACAATTAGAGGACGTCTAACTTGTTTTTGCAGGGTATGCTATGTGATGTGATATGGCCAAAAGAATGTGATGAATGATATATGTGATGTATGAGATTGATAATTTTCTTGTAATAGGAATCACGACTTGCATGTCGATGAGTATGACAATCAGCATGAGCCATAGGAGTTATCTTAATTTATTGTATGACCTGCGAGTCAATGTAAACGCCATGTAATTACTTTACTTTATTGCTAACCGTTAGCCATAATAGTAGAAGTAATAGTTGGCAAGACAACTTCATGAAGACACGATGGTGGAGATCATGGTGTCAGTCCGGTGACGAAGGTGATCATGCCGCGCCTCGAAGATGGAGATCAAAGGCGCAAGATGATACTAGCCATATCATGTAACTTTATGATTTGCATGTGTGATGTTTGTCATGTTTACATCTTATTTGCTTAGAACGACAGTAGCATAAATAAGATGATCCCTCACTAAAATTTCAAGAGATGTGTTCCCCCTAACTATGCACTGTTGCGAACGTTCGTTGTTTCGAAGAACCACGTGATGATCGAGTGTGATAGATTCTAACGTTCGCATACAACGGGTGTAAGCCAGATTTACACATGCGAAACACTTAGGTTGACTTGACGAGCCTAGCATGTACAGACATGGCCTCGGAACACGAGAGACCGAAAGGTCAAACATGAGTCGTATAGTAGATGCGATCAACATGGAGATGTTCACCGTTGATGACCAGTCCGTCTCACGTGATGATCGGACACGGCCTAGTCGATTCGGATCATGTATCACTTAGATGACTAGAGGGTTGTCTATCTGAGTGGGAGTTCATTAAATAATTTGATTAGATGAACTTAGTCTAAAAAAATATCTTTACAATATGTCTTGTAGATCAAATGGCCCGCGCTAATATTGCCCTCAACTTCAACGCGTTCCGAGAGAAAACAAAGCTGAAAGACGATGGTAGCAACTATACGAACCGGGTCCGTAACTTGAGGATCATCCTCATAGCTGCCAAGAAAGCATATGTCCTTGAAGCACCGCGTAGTGATGATTACTCCCTGGTTCAGTGCGGCATGCTTTACAGCTTAGAATCGGGGCTCCAAAAGCGTTTTGAGCAACACGGAGCATATGAGATGTTCCAAGAGCTAAAATGGTTTTCCAAGCTCATGCCTGCGTCGAGAAATATGAAGTCTTTGACAAGTTCTACAGTTGTAAGATGGAGGAAAACAGTTCTGTCAGCAAGCATATACTCAAAATGTTTGGGTTGCACAAGCGCTTGTCTCAGCTGGGAGTTAATCTTCTAGATGACTCGGTCATTGACAGGATCCTCTAGTCGCTTCCACCTAGCTACAAGAGCTTTGTGATGAACTACAATATTCAAGAGATGGAGAAGTCCATTCCTGAGTTATATTCAATGCTGAAATCAGTGGAGGTGGAGATCAAAAAGGAACATCAAGTTTTGATGGTGAATAAGACCACTAGTTTCAATAAAGGCAAGGGTAAGAAGAACTTCAAGAAGGACGGCAAGGGAGTTGCCACGCCTGGTAAGTCAGTTGCCGGGAAGAAGCCAAATAATGGACCCAAGCCTGAGACTTGGTGCTTTTATTGCAAGGGAAATGGTCACTGGAAACGGAGCTGCCCCAACTACTTCACGGATAAGAAGGCCGGCAACGCCAAAGGTATATATGATATACATGTTATTGATGTGTACCTTACCAGCGCTCGTAGTAGCTCCTGGGTATTTGATACCGGTGCGGTTGCTCATATTTGTAACTCAAAACAGGAGCTGCGGAATAAGCGGAGACTGGCGAAGGACGAGGTGACGATGCGCGTCGGGAATGGTTCCAAGGTCGATGTGATCGCCGTCGACATGCTACCTCTACATCTACCTTCGAGATTAGTTTTAAACCTCAATAATTGTTATTTAGTGCCAGCTTTGAGCATGAACATTATATCCGGATCTGGTTTAATGCGAAATGGATACTCATTTAAATCTGAGAATAATGGTTGTTCTATTTATATGAGAGATATGTTTTATTGTCATGCCCCGCTGGTCAATGGTTTATTTTATTGAATCTCGAACGTGATGTCACACATATTCATACTGTGAATGCCAAAAAATATAAGGCTGATAATGATAGTCCCACATACTTGTGGCACTGCCGCCTTGATCACATTGGTGTCAAACGCATGAAGAAACTCCATGCAGATGGAATTTTTGAGTCTCTTGATTATGAATCATTTAACACGTGTGAACCATGCCTCATGGGAAAAATGACCAAGACTCCATTCTCCGGAACAATGGAGCGAGTAACCAATTTGTTGGAAATCATACATACTGATGTGTGTGGTCCAATGAGCGTTCAGGCTCGCGGTGGCTATCGTTATGTTCTCACCCTCACTAATGACTTAAGTAGATATGGGTATGTCTAATTAATGAAACACAAGTCTAAGACCTTTGAAAAGTTCAAGGAATTTCAGAGCAAGGTAGAGAATTAACGTGACAGGAAAATAAAGTTCTTACAATCAGATCATGGAGGAGAATACTTGAGTCATGAGTTTGGCACGCACTTAAGGAAATGTGGAATTGTTTCACAACTCACGCCACCTGGAACACCTCAGCGTAATGGTGTGTCCGAATGTCGTAATCGCACTCTATTGGATATGGTACGATCTATGATGTCTCTTACCGATTTACCGCTATCATTTTGGGGTTATGCTTCAGAGACTGCCGCATTCACTTTAAATAGGGATCCATCAAAATCTGTTGAGACGACACCATATGAATTATGGTTTGGGAAGAAACCTAAGCTATCGTTTCTTAAAGTTTGGGGATGCGATGCTTATGTCAAGAAACTTCAACCTGAAAAGCTCGAACCCAAATCGGAAAAATGAGTCTTCATAGGATACCCTAAGGAAACTATTGGGTATACCTTCTACCTTAGATCTGAAGGAAAGATCTTTGTTGCCAAGAATGGATCCTTTCTAGAGAAAGAGTTTCTCTCGAAAGAAGTAAGTGGGAGGAAAGTAGAACTTGATGAGGTACCCCGTCTTAAACCGGAAAGTAGTGCAGCTCAGGAAGATGTTTCTGTGGTGCCTGCACCGACTAGAGAGGAAGTTAATGATGATGATCATGAAAGTTCGGATCAAGTTGCTACTGAACTTTGTAGGTCCACAAGGACACGTTCTGTGCCAGAGTGATACGGCAACCCTGTCCTGGAAATCATGTTGTTAGACAACGGTGAACCTTCGAACTATGAGAAGCGATGGCGGGCCCGGATTCCAACAAATGGCATGAAGCCATGAAATCCGAGACAGGATCCAGTATGAAAACAAAGTATGGACTTTGATAGACTTGCCCGATGATCGACAAGCCATAGAGAATAAGTGGATCTTTAAGAAAAGGACTGACGCGGATGGTAATGTGACCGTCTATAAGGCTCGGCTTGTCGCTAAGGGTTATCGACAAGTTCAAGGGGTTGACTACGATGAGACCTTCCACCCGTAGCAAAGCTGAAGTCCGTCCGAATCATGTTAGCAATTTCCGCATTCTATGATTATGAGATATGGCAATTGGATGTCAAAACGGCATTACTTAACAGTTTCCTTAAGGAAGAATTGTATATGATCCAGCCGGAAGGTTTTGTCGATCCTAAGAATGCTGACAAGGTATGCAAGCTCGAACGCTCCATCTATGGGCTGGTGCAAGCATCTCAGAGTTGGAACATTCGCTTTGATGAAATTATCAAAGTGTTTGGGTTTATACAGACTTATGGAGAAGCCTGTATTTACAAGGAAGTGAGTGGGAGCTCTGTAGCATTTCTCATATTATATGTGGATGACATACTATTGATGGGAAATGATATAGAACTTTTGGAAAGCATAAAGGCATACTTGAATAAGTGTTTTTCAATGAAGGACCTTGTAGAAGCTGCTTACATATTAGGAATCAAGATCTATACACTACAAAAAAATACACTTCCGTGATGATACGTGTTTGTCGCAGTAGGTCACGTTTTCTGTCATGCATGTACATCCATGACGATTTTATGACAGAATCAAGATAGTCATACCTGTGTTGTCGTAGAAGTGTTCCATGACATTACCAAAATTATCATCATGGAAGTGTCCACTTCCATGATGATAAATGGCGCATCATGGAAGTGCTTCCATCAAGGGTGACCAACACATGGCATCCATTGTAACGGGTCACCGTTAAGCTATCGGGTTCGGTTTTGGATCCGATAACCTGCTAACAGCCCGAACCAATGAGGATTTTCCACATGTAAAATTCTCATTGGCCGGAGGAAACATGTGTTGGCTCACCGTTGGGACAGATGTCATCCATTAATTGGACAGGAGGCGCCTATGATACGTCGACACGTGGCACGGCCCAATAGAGGCCCATTCTGGTGAAAAGGTTGGCCCGTTTGACTTGGTCAAAAGGTAACGGGCCGGCCCACGGAAAGCCTGTTAACGACCTGTTCGTATATAGCCCTTTTACGGCCCGCTAACTCACGGCCCGTTACGACCTATCGGAATTAAGCCCAGTAGCTTCATCTGGGTCGTCCAATATGATTCCAGCCCGTTGTAACTTCCGGCCCATGTATGTCCCATGATGTCTTTCGGCCCATACAAGGCCATTTGTAACTCTTGGCCCATTAATGGCCCGTGGTGAATCTGGCCCGCAATTAACAGTGTACCGCTTTATACCCATCAACGGCCCATTATTCCATTTGGGTGTTTCCAACCCGTGTTATCTTTCGGCCTTCTCAGGGCTCATTTATTCTTGGGCTCATTTCGAGCATTCGTTTACTTATGGCCCATTACTAGCCTTTTCCGCTTGTGGGCCAAATTCAGCCTGTGGTTACAATCGGCCCGTTTGTGGCCCGTTAATCTGTTGGGCCATTTTGATAACATCATCAAAAACGGCCAAGTAATGACGACCCGTTATTGTCGGCCCATGAACGGACAATTCCAAATCTAGCCCGTATACGGCCCATAATGCGGTCTGTTATCGGCCCATGTTTGGCCTATCGATCATACAGCCTGTAGAAGGCCCATTGATGCTACGGCCCGTGAAGGACCTTTGTTTCTACGACCCTTAGAATTCCCATTGTTTCTACGGCCCATAGGAGGCCCATGGTAACTACAGTAAATATGTAGCCCGTGGTTATTGTGGCCTAGTTTCTAAAAATAGGTTATTGCGGCCACTAGCAAACCGCGGAAAAAGAACTGCACTGACTACATGCAAACAAACAAAGACGACAACAAGGAAATAAATAAGGAAGCAACTTACGCTAGGCTATCACGGCTATTACACATATTACATCCAGTGGGCATCAAAGTTTGCCACCAGTTCAAATATAGGGAACAAAGCAGCATATCATATACACTGGTTGTCAAAGTTGGCGACCAGTGCAAATAAACGCCGCAACAAAAAAAGTCCAGAACTGAGACCACTTCAGAAGAGCTCAAGAAACAATATCCTGGGTACCCATAATGCTGGCAAGATGCTTAGCAAGCTTATTAACTTTCTCTTGTTTGGCGCTTAAATCCTCCAGTGCTTGCTGTTGTACCAGAAAGTATGCATCTGAATTCTGCAGGGACTTCCTCAGTCCTTCAGCTTCCTATTGCAGCACATCTGATCGATGTCTTTCAACTTGAAGTTGAGACTCAAGAAGACGAACTGATTCAGGCAGCGAGTTCGAAGAGCTTGTGCCAGCAATAGTGGCCAGTAGCTCGAACACTACATCAAGACAGGACTTTTGGGTTCTCTCACTATCGTCAAGATAGTTTTTATCAGCTTTCTTGGAGATCGATAAGGATGTCTCACTATCTTGAACCTTGTCTGCATTACTTCCTTTACCATTGCATAATGGGGTACTGTTCTCCAATATTTTGTTCGCATTCTAAAAGAGAAACAAGCAGACACATCACAGGTTTACCATGTTGTATATGAAACTCACTTTGGTAAATCAGTTTAGTAGTAAAGTGGACAGGATAACAGCATGAAACAAACATATATCTATGTACCATGGCCACTTTATGGTCTATTTCATTCTAGTTTTTGTTGCCAAATCAAGATAGAGACAAAATTCAAATAATATTTGTTCATGACAAAGCAGAATAGACAGAATATAAGTGTGGGAAACTATAGAGCAATAATAACACTTGTAATGTGCATGCCATGAGAACATAACTGTTTATTCAATTGAAACTGAAATCAACATAGAGCAAGTTACAACAGCAAACCAATTAAAGAAACAGGTTTAAAACATACCTGTTGCGCCATCGGAGTTTCAGTTCCATCCTTGCAATTTGTAAATAGTTGGTATGAGTAAATACAATGATGCAAGAGCAAAGGAGTATGAACCATAGCTACAGAACCTGACCTGAGAACAATTCCTCTTCTCCTTTAAGCGTTGAGTTAGATTCAGAGTGGTGGTCCACGTGCTTTGGGCACTGCAGTTCCCTTACTAACTACTCGTGTTTGGGTGCTCTATGCTGGAGACGGTGTTGTCTCAACTGGAACTGGGTTACTATCTGCTGGGGTTGGGGTTAGAAGGGGTGTAGCTGGCTCTCTGTCCAACTGGGTAGGGGTACAATCTGCGAGAGTCTGGGTTATGTGTGGTGGGGCTAGTTCTTGGGCAAGTACAACTGTGGTTCTATCTACATCAAGTGGTAGCACTATCTCTTTCTGAAGACCGTGTTGTTACTCCCTTAGATACTGCCATCACCCTCTCCAATTCAAATGGCTGATAAACAAGAAAAGTAATTGAATGTACATACATTGTATGATAGACAGCTGAAATGGATAGTGGGGAATAAAAGAGGGCATGAAATAATTCACATTTATGTTGTCTAACCAAACAGGATAGCATGGCACGATTTCACATATATGATGGAGAACTAAACAAGATAGCATGACACAATTTCACATTATGATGGCTAACTAAAAAAGATGGAAAGACATAGTCCAAAATATGATGACTATGTAAACAGGATGACATGATATAACTATATAATGTGTTTATTAAATAGGTTGGCATGCCATAATTCACATACATGCCGCCTATGGAAACATGATAGCATGATATAATTCACGGATAGAATGACATAATTCAAAATATGATGACTGTAAACACTAAACAGGATGAGATGATATAACTATATGATGTCTTTATTAAATGGGTTGTCATGCTATAATTCAGATAGATGATGTGTATGTAAACATGATGGCATGATATAATTCAAATATATGATTTCTATAGTAATCAAGTAAGCAGATGGCAATCCATATATGATGTAAAAACTAAGCAATGCAAGACAACATGCATGACATGGGTAATATAACCCTGCCAAGTTTGACCATAGACCTTAGGGGGGGGGAATAGGACTGGTCATCAGTCTCTGAATCCTCCTTTGAGCAGCTCTCTGTAACCAGCGAGATGTCTGCTTCAGCAGGTAGCATTGTCTCCTCTGAATACCTTGTTTTCACTCCAGATACTTCCATCACCGCTTAAAATGGCTGCTGCATAGGAAGAGTAATTGAATATACAAACGTTGTCGACAAATGGAACACGTATTACAAAAAAATGATAGCATGATATAACTCACATACATGATGATTGGCTAAACACCATGGCATTGCATAATTCACATATATAATGCCTTTGCAACAAGATATCATTGCATAACTCACATATATAATGTCTTGCAACAAGATGGCAATGCATAATTCACATATATGATAATTAGACACTAAACATGTGGCATTCACACAAAGCATGTCTAAAATAATCAAATGACATAGCAACGCAATATACCATACACACGATATGAGCAACATAACCCTGCCAAGTTAGAGCATACACCTCAAGGGAGGGGGAAATAGGACTGGTCATCTATCTCTGAATCCTCCTCTGAGGATTTATCTGTAACCAGCGAGATATGGACTTCATCAGATAGCATAGTCTGCTCTGAAGACCTTGTTTTCAGTCTAGAATTTTCCATCACCGTGTCAAATGGCTGAAGCACACGAAGAGTAGTTGAATGTACTAACATTGTTGACAAATGTAATATGTAATGAAAAAAAGGATGGCCTGATATAATTCACATATAAGATGACTGGCTAAGCAGGATGGCATTGCAAAATTCACATATATGATGCCCCGCTAAACAAGATGGTGTTGCATAATTCACATAAACGATGAATAAACTAAATAGATGGCATTCACACAAAGCATGTCTAAACTAAGCAGATGACATATTTGATATATAAAGTAAGAAATGCAAGGCACCATATGCATGATATAACCAACATCAGCATGCCAAGTTAGGGTGCATACCTTAGGGGGTAAATAGGAGTGGTCATCTCCTTCTGAATCCCCCTCAGAACAGATATCTTCCTCTCGATTACAATCCGAAATGGGTGGAGGGGGCTGCCTTTGCGCCTACCATGGAGTGACGTCTGCTTGAAATTTTGCCACGCAAGGCTCGTCTCTTTTGCTCTACATGTTCAGTTCCATTGTGTACAATAACTAACATGCATAGGAATAAAACATAGTGAGATTATGTAAGGAGTGCATGCAGAAATCCAGAGTGATGGTAGCAACACGTGGATAAACCCAAAACCAATGATAGCAGGCAGATAATGTGTTCAGTGAAAAAAATACAGATAATGGCTTCTTTACTATTTGTTTCCCACCCAACATGAAACTCATAGTAGACACCAGATATTAACCAGATAGTAGATAGATACTATTGATTGCGGGCCCGATATGTACCCCACAACCATTTAAAACTCAAGTTTGACCATTAGTTTGGAGCTGACTCAGAGTCTAATCGATGAACAAGACGATAAAGTAGCATGTAATATTAAGCGATGCATAACGTAAGCAGACACGAAAGGGTGCGACCTCTCTTGCGGACCCGTGTAGTCCTCGAGGCCGTCTGCTCGGTTGATGATGGTAATGCAGTTGTCATTGCTGTTCATGGCAGGGAAAAAGATCTGAAGTGGCAAAAGATAGTCTGGAGGCCGGATCCCTGCTGTGCTGGACCCTTCTGTCGTTGGAGCAGCTGAGCCGGGGTGGACGACGGCGCAGCAGGAGCGGGACAAACCACACAAGGTTTTCTTTGACAACTGTCTATAAGAGAAGTAATTCTGTAAGGGCACGTTTGAATTGGAGGATTCTATTCTAACAATGTAGGGATAGGAAATACTCCCTCCGTCCCAAAATTCTTGTCTTAGATTTTTCTAAATACGGATGTATCAAGTCACGTTTTAGTATTAGATACATCCGTATCTAGACTAATCTAAGACAAGAATTTTGGGACGGAGGTATTACACAGTAATAGGATAGGAATGCACGCGCAAAATAGAGAATTTAAAAATACAGGATTTCTGCCAATCTGGGTGTTTGGTTCATAATAATTGGAAGATCACATGATGTAATGAAGCATGGTGAGATTAAGTCAAACCACAAGAAAATGTGTGGTTATAATGCTATTATGCTACTATCTCTTAGTCTTGTGCTTCATGAATAAGAATTTGGAAAGGATGACAAGTGGATATTAAAATTCCTATGGTTTTTCTTTCAAAGAGACACTAATGGAACAAATCCTACAGTTTTCCTTTGCTCAATTCCTTTGAACCAAATGCATGAATAGTAGTACCATAGGAAACTTTCCAATTCCTATGTTTTTTCCTTCCCTTTTCCTTTCAAGCACCGGCGATCCTAGTAGGCAGGCTTGAGCAAGGAAAAGCCTACACTCAAAAAATGTTTTTGTGCTACTTCTACTACTTTGGACCCAGGCCACTGCCCTACTAGCTCAACTCCCAGGCCCATCGACAAATGCACAGAGATAAATAATGATGGAGTTCAAGAGAGTCCATCACGGATAGCTAAGTTGCCTGGTACCTCACTGCTTGTCATATAGTAGGAGAAAATAATCGTATTTCACTTTACTAAATGTGCTCAGTGGACAATATATATAACATGTAGAGTAAAAAGAGATGCAACAAGTGTACAACCTCTTTGGCGAAGCCATGTCGATCTTAGCGTGATTGGGTTGGTCGATGAGGATGCTCCGGCTGACTTGGCTGTGGGAGGAGGGGAAGAAGATCTTAGGCATCTAGAGATGGAGCCCGGGGTACTGCTCCGCTGTGATGGAGGGTTTCATCGTTGGAGCAGCTCCGGTGAGTTGTACGACGCCGAGGCTGAAGCAGGACAAGAGAGACAATGTTAACCTGAGTAGAATTCTAATAGCATCTCCAATAGATGATGTAAAATACATAACCACAAAATGCTAGATGTAAAATACATCAGCCGCTCATCTCTAAACTTAACTGTCGAAACTGAATTTAACTGTCGAAACTGCACTTAACTGTCGAAACTGAATTTTACTGTCGAAACTGAATGCACTAGTAGCAGAAAAGCAGTAGCAGCAGCGCGTGCGAGAGCCGGGGCAGCTGGTCTTGTAGCAGCATCAGTCGACTGACACCACTGGCCAAACTGCCGCCCCCCGCCGCCCGCGGCTGGTGGTGCGCCACCCCGCCGGCCTCAAAATCACTCCCCACTGCCGCTCCGCCGCCGCCCCGGCCATCCCTCTAGGCCCCCCTGTGCCGAGCTTTTTCTCTGGCAATCCCCACGCCACCGTCGGTGACCACCGCCCCCACCCTCAACCCTAAGATAGATAGTGGGGTACCTCTTTGGCGAGCCCCCCTCTCCGCCGTGGCTGGTTCTTCCTTAACTCCGGCGAGCCCCCCCACCCCCTGAAAATTGACTAACCCAAAAGTCGAGTCAGTCGACTGAAGTGTAGCCAAATCGGAGCAGCATCGCAAGCAAGAGCAAGAGCAGCAGCAAGAGCAAGAGCAATAGCAAGAGCAGACCAGGTAGGGGACCAAGAGCAAGAGCAGAGTAGTAGAGCGAGCGAGAGCTAAAGCAGTAGCTCCTACTGATGTGGACATCACCGCAGAGGGAGCGACGCCATGGAGGAAGTGGCGTGCGACGCCACCGTGGATGGAGCTGCGCCATGTTGGCTCGGGACCGAGCGCCGGTAGCACCATGAGATCGAATCAAGAAGAAAATGCGACAATTAGTGTACAACCTCTTTTCTGGCGCCGATTAGGCCTTAGCTTCATCTGAGGAAACGGTGATGATGCTGCTCTTCCGGTGGTGTAGGTGAAGCAGGCAGTGTGGGAATGGAGGTGGCGCGGAAGATGAGTGGAACGTCGGGGCAGCTCCTTGGAGGTGGAGGACGGGGTGGCTGAACCGGCGGGACGACGAGATCGACGACGGATCCTCATCTAGTATGGTGGATGCGGGACGTCGAGGTGCTGCTGTGGACGACGTCTTCGGGGAAGAGGCTCCGGCTGAGTGGCGAACGAAGGAGGGTGTGGGGCTTCGCGAGTTTTCGCGGCCTCGGTGTACGAATGGGTAGGCTGATGGGATGGGAGTGGGGAATCATGGCTTAGGGACCCGCTTATCCGAAATGTGGGGTAAGTTACGGAAGTACCCCCACTGATTTGTGCTAGGCGGTTCTTTCGGTTCAGGAGTATCATGGGCATTTTGCGTGTCGGGATTTTGCAGGAGGTGGGAGTTTTCGCGCGGGTTGTAATTTTGGGATAGCAAGGCGTGGGTTGAGATGGAGGGAGTTTTCGGAGCACAACGAGACAAAGAAGTATCTTAAATATTTCGGGGTAACAAGGCGCGGGTTGAAATTTCTGGACAAGCCAAACATGTACTGTACCAAATCAATTCGCACTTCCGTCGACAAAAAAACAAAAAGAAATCAATTCGCACCACACAAGAGAGTCTAGTCCCGTGTACTGTACCAAATCAATTCGCACTACAAATGCCATTCAAAACTTTGAGTCATGTTATGTTCAATTAAAATATTTCGCTATGTGTATAATGCATGCAACCTGCTACTCAAATGAACGTTTTAGTGCATTCCAAACGTATATACTACCGCTTCAGTATGAACTCAATTTGAATTCGTTTCTCTATTTGAATAAGATCTACAATAATGATTGTTGTGAAGTGAAACCATTTGAATTCGTTTCTCTATTTTAATAAGATTTACAATCATCATTATTGTCAAGTTAAACCATCATTTGTGTATTATCTTCACAACACACCACATGATTACTGCTGAGTTAGATATGAACTATGTGTACTATATGAACTCGAACTTCGATTTTTTAATCCACTTTATTTTGATTTCAAATCATAGTACATTTCAAGCTCTAGCTAGATCTTCATAATCTAAACCATGTCTCATATGTATAATGTGTTTATCGCATAATGTATGGTGCCCCGCCCCCTACTCCTACAAGTATTTATATGTGAGTTGCAAACGCCACACATTACTACAAATTCAAATAAAATGTGAGATTGTTTGATATATAGTATTGTTTAGATTGTTCGATATTTAGTTGTAAGCTGCAAACTCCACACATTATCACAAATTCAAATAAAATATGAGATTATTCGATGTATAGTATGGTTTAGATTGTTCGAAATTTAGCTGTGAGTTGCAAACGCCATGCATTATCATGTTATGGTATAACATGTGCAAAACCACAACACGCGTATCACCACTATATTCATGCATGCATATGTTTATAACACTATGATCTCCTACTCAAATATATGAATCCACTTTCATATCAAATTATCATCTTTGTTAGTCTCTTACACCCACACAATCCTCTAACCTTTGTAGCTAGCACTAAATCGCGCTCGTGCATTGTGACGCCCCCGATTCAATCGTACACTAATCATACACACAAACGTGTACGATCAAGATCAGGGACTCACGGGAAGATATCACAACACAACTCTACAAATAAAATAAGTCATACAAGCATCATATTGCAAGCCAGGGGCCTCGAGGGCTCGAATACAAGAGCTCGATCATAGACGAGTCAGCGGAAGCAACAATATCTGAGTACAGACATAAGTTAAACAAGTTTGCCTTAAGAAGGCTAACACAAACTGGGATACAGATCGAAAGAGGCGCAGGCCTCCTGCCTGGGATCCTCCTAAACTACTCCTGGTCGTCGTCAGCGGGCATCACGTAGTAGTAGGCACCTCCGGTGTAGTAGGAGTCGTCGTCGACGGTGGCGTCTGGATCCTGGGCTCCAACATCTGGTTGCGACAACCAGGTAGAAGGGATAGAGGGAAAGAAGGAGAAAGCAACTGTGAGTACTCATCCAAAGTACTCGCAAGCAAGGAGCTACACTACATATGCATGGGTATCAAATGGAGTAAGGGTATCATATGTGGACTGAACTGCAGAATGCCAGAATAAGAGGGGGATAACTAATCCTTTCGAAGACTACGCTTCTGGCAGCCTCCGTCTTGCAACATGTAGAAGAGAGTAGACTGAAGTCCTCCAAGTAGCATCGCATAGCATAATCCTAACCGATGATCCTCCCCTCATCGCCCTGTGAGAGAGCAATCACCGGTTGTATCTGGCACTTGGAAAGGTGTGTTTTATTAAGTATCCAGTTCTAGTTGTCATAAGGTCAAGGTACAACTCCAAGTCGTCCTGTTACCGAAGATCACGGCTATTCGAATAGATTAACTTCCCTGCAGGGGTGCACCACATACCCCAACACGCTTGATCCCATTTGGCCGGACACACTTTCCTGGGTCATGCCTGGCCTCAGAAGATCAACACGTCGCAGCCCCACCTAGGCACAACAGAGAGGTCAGCACGCCGGTCTAAACCTAAGCGCACAGGGGTCTGGGCCCATCGCCCTTAGCACACCTGCACGTTGCGTACGCGGACGGAAGCAGAAATAGCCCCCTTAATACAAGATCAGGCTTACGTTCCAATCCGGCGCGCGCCACTCAGTCGCTGACGTCACGAAGGCTTCGGCTGATACCACGACGCCGGGATACCCATAACTACTCCCGCGTAGATGGTTAGTGCGTATAGACCAAATGGCCAGACTCAGATTAAATATCCAGATCTCGTTAACCGTGTTAAGTATTCGCGAACGTCGACCATGGCCAGGCCCACCTCTCTCCTAGGTGGTCGGAACCTGCCCTGTCGCTCCGCCTCAAAGATCCACTCGCGGGTGCTCCTCAAGCCGACCCGTCTTTAGTCACCACATGTATCATGTATAAAGTATATAGTATATACCCGTGATCAACTCCCGAGTGATCATGGCCCGATAGTATAGCATGGCAGACGGACAAGGATGTAGGGCCACTGATGATAAACTAGCATCCTATACTAAGCATTAGGATTGCAGGTAAAGGTAACAACAGTAGTAGCAAGGACAGGCTATGCATCAGTATAGGATTAACGGGAAGCAGTAACATGCTACCCTACTCTAATGCAAGCAGTATAGAGAAGAGTAGGCGATATCTGGTGATCAAAGGGGGGGCTTGCCTGGTTGCTCTGGCAAGAGAGAGGGGTCGTCGGTGATGTAGTCGACCACAGGGGCATCAGCATCGTCACGGGGTCTACCGGAGAGAAGAGGGGGGGAGAAACAGTAAATACATAGCAAGCAAGTGCATAACAGGACAACAAGCAGAGCTAGACGTGTTCTAACGCGGTAGTAGGTGATACCGACGAAGGGGGAAAGCCTCCGGGAAAGTATTCCCGGTGTTTCGCGTTTTTGGACAGATGAACCGGAGGGGGAAAGTTGCGTGTTTGATATGTTAGGGGTGTGTGGTGGACGAACGGGCTGCGTATCCGGAATCGTCTCGTCGTTCTGAGCAACTTTCATGTTGAAAATATTTTAATCCGAGTTACGGATTAAAAGACATGATTTTCTAAAGATTTTATTAATTTCTGAGATTCAATTAATTATTTAATTAATTCGAAAATGATTTAATGACATCAGCATGATGTCATGCTGACATCAGCAGTCAACAGAGTTGACTTGGTCAACCTGACATGTGGGTCCAGGGGGGACCCAGCTGTCATCCTCTAATTAGGTTAATTAGGGTTTAGGTTAATCTAATTACAGTTTAATTAAACTTAACTAGTTAATTAAATTAATTAAACCGGATTAATTAACTTAATTAATTTCTTAATTAATTAATAATTAATTTTATTAAATCATTTTCATTTTTATTAATTATATTTTTTTTAATTCCTATTCCTTTTAAAAAAAACGTTATGGGGCGGGGCCCCCTAGTCAGTGGCCCGGGGGGGGGGGGGGCTAGCGGGCACAGGGCGTTGCGGCGCCCGACTGGGCGTTCGCCCAAATTGACGGGCGAGGAGGACCGGGGCATGGCCGGGCGGAGGGCGACGCCGTCCGAGGCAAGACGAGGCCGGCGCGGGCGGAGGCACGCCGGTCAGGGCGAGTGCGCGCGAGACGGAGAGAGAGGGAGGGCCGGGGTCGAGGGCGCGGTCGGTGGTGCCGGTGCACATGGCCGAGGCGACCAGGGGGGGAAGGGCGCGGCGGCCGCGGCAGGGGAGCCACAGGGGAAGCGGGGAGGGGCCGGGGGCGGGACGGCCCGGCGCGGGCGACGGTGGCGCCGGAGCGCGTCGAGCGGCAACGGCCGAGGCGACCTAGGGGGAGAGGAGGGCGAAGGGGGGAGCTCACGGGGGGGGGGGAGTAGGGCAACGGGGCAGTGGGCTCGGGGGCGGTCGGGGAAGACCGGCGAGGAGGAGGACGAGGAGGCGTTCGGCGGCGACGGGGCGGTCCGGCGACGAGGGCGGCGGGCGACGAGGTCGGGGGGCGCGGCGCTGGAACGGCGGCCTAGGCACGGGGCGAGGAGGAGGCCGAGGCACGCGGGGCGATGGCGGCGTCCACGGAGACCTCTGGCAGCGGGCACGCCGGCGAGGTGGCCGTCGACGAGGCAGGCCGCGGCGGGGCGGCTCCGGCGGGGGTTCCGGGCGGCGGCGGGGCGCCTTTTCCCCCGATCCAGATCGGGGGGGGCGAGGGGGGCGAGCGGGGTGGGGCGAGTGGGGGTCTCGTCCCCGATCCGGATTGGATCGGGAGGGGGAAGCGACGTGGGGGGGGGGGAGTGCGGGGGCGAGTGGATAGGGTTCGGGTGGGGGTGAGAGGATAAGGGAGGAGTGGGGGTCGGCTGGGCCGTGCGGGTGGGCCAGTTGGGCTGGCCTGGCTGTCAGCTGGGCCGGTTGGCCCAGTGGGGGTCCCTTTTCTTTTCTTTTGTTTTTACTTTTTATTTATTTTACCTTTTCTGTCTTAGTTTTGTTTCCTATTATTTTAGTTTTATTAAAATATACACGTAGCATTTAATTTAGTATTTCAACTTAGTCCATAGTCACAAAAAGTCTAATCCGCAAACAAATTAGTTTGACATTTTATGAATTACAAAAGGTATTTAAATAATTGTTTTCACTATTGTTTTAATTGTTTTAGGGCCTTTAAACATTTTATCGAAGTTTGGTTTCTCCACCATAATTACCTATGTATTATTTGGTTCACTCCGAACATTTAACTTTTAATATTTGAAAACTTTTATTGTTTGCTCGATTTTGAATTTGAAATTCGAACTAGGTTCCGAACTAACGCGAGTTTATCCACAGTAACCGAGGTGACGTGGCATCATTAGTGGGGATTACTGTAGCTTAATTACCCGGGCGTCACATGCATGCACATGCCCTCCTCGCCCTCCCCCTCCCTCAGCATTGCATCCATCGCACACACTCTTTTTTAGGTCATTCTCCCACAGTCTCCACAACTCCTTTCCGACACACACCGATCGATAAACCTCTCCAGCGATGTCTGCTTACAACATACACATGCACCTTCCATCTCCTCCTTTCTGTGTCCATGCCTCGTGTCTCTCATACGTAAACTATCGCCCCTCTTTTCATCTATCTCACAATTGCACACTCCTCCCCCTATCTAGCTAGTAGCTCGGCATCTCGCACCACCTCCTAACTCCATTCTCTCTGTCTATCCGTCTCACTGGGCCTTATTTGCCTCTAACAAATGGATGTACAACGACCGATCTCCCTCTATACATATAGCTAGCTAGGTCCTTATAACTCATTTTCCCCACGCATTGATCGATCTACCTCATTAGTTATGTCTCTCCCTTCCTCCGACAAACAACAATTGATCTACCGATCTAGTTAGGTTTGCTTACCAAACACATGGTTCCCCTTCATCATCCATGCATGCGTCTCGACACATCTATCACGCACAGGCACACACAGAAACACGTCCCCACTCTTATTGATAATATTGCAGTTCTACCCTTAGTTTGTCTAGTAGGCCTCTCGCACCATCTTCGAGAAGCAACTCCATCACCCATCCAGCAGTCTACCCCTCTCCTCTCTCTCTCTCTCTATCCAACCTATTTCCCGTCCTTCAGTTATGTATGGATGTTGACTGATCTCCCTCAAGACATAGCTGGGTTTCTCCTTCTCAACACATATACGAGTCGTTCTACCTCTCTAGTTCATGACTCTGCCTCCCCCCTCCCCCCCCACACACTGATACATCGAGCACTGTAGTAATGTCTCCCTGCCACACACAAACTTTCCCTGTGCCCTCCGACGTTCCGGTAGGTTAGTCGCCCTATATCTTTGACTTGCACACACACAATTTCGATGGCTCTATTCATCGATCTCGCACCCACCTACTTGATCCTCTCTTCGACTCTATCGATATCTATGACCCCTCCCTCTCTTCTCGTGGATCGCCCCCTCTATATATGATATCGATAGGCCTCTATTTTCACACACATTGCATGTGTCAAATTTTTGTTTGAGATGTCATCGACACATATTCACACAAATACATTCATGAAATCACCCCCCAAATAAAAAACACTCACGAACGCACACGCCATCTGTCTAGGTTTGTATCTCTCTCTCTCACACCCATGTAGGTGGGGGATGTGCACGAAGAGAAGAGGTGCATGCACGGCGCATGTACTCCCGTCTCTTTCCCAACCACACCCACACGGGTACATGGTGGAGCTCATTTCTGTACGAAAAGGCAACCCACGTGGTAATTTGACACATGTACTGGTTGTCCACTTGATGGAGGATCATCTACCATGAGTGAACAAACAAATTGTGACTTGACGCATTATGTTAAAAAAGAGGCAAACCATGTGGGGCCTACCTTAGAGGCAATGCTCTATACACTCGGGATGCTCTATGCGTATTACTTTTGATGTGTCCCGTCAACTCGCAGAACGAGGAGAAGCTTGCTTAGTACGCCGTCTCTCCCGCCCATGGGCACGGTGGCTCGCAGGATGAGGTGAAGCTTGCTTACTACGCCTTACGCCCGCTCCCTCGCCCACGCGCGTGGTGGCTCGCAGGACAAGGAGAAAATTTTACTACTCCCTCCGTTTACTCCTCGTCCCTACCTTGGTTAGAGAGATTATCATATTGCTTGGAATATATGTCCTTTAGTAGATTTCAATGTGAACTACTAGTACATGCTCCAAACACTGATGTATATAGACGTATTTTAGAGTGTAGATTCACTCATTTTGCTCCGTATGTAGTCAATATTGAAACAGACATAATAGTACGCACTCTCCCTTGCCCACGTGGTGGACGTGCAGCAATTCATTCGGTCTCATATAGACAGAACGATATATACTGCAGTACCATTATTGCTCGACTTCCTGAAGAGGCGAAGAGCCAATCGCAAGGTCAATATTTTGGAGATGCCAAGTGCAAGGTTTATAGGAGAACGAGTATTAGTAGTACTAGTAGTACGTACCAGTGGTACATACTGTATGACGAAGAAGGCAACAAGATGTATGTTTTGCGTGACAGTCTCTTCTTAGAGTACATGCTAGACCTAGTGGACCTCATTGTTGCAATGGTACTACTCCCTATCATATATGGCACGATTCAGAGTGGTGGGCAGTGGGCATATAATTCGGAGCTTCTTAGGCTAGTCATAGTGGGAGTAACTTATGTAGTAACATGACACATCCCGAGACAAATTTGCTTATGTGGCATGGAGTTAATGATGGAAGAGATGCTTGTGGTAAAATAATATGTTACTGTAACATAACACACCCCGAGGTAAAATGAGTCTATGTCTCAATTAATGAAGGTTTGTATGTTACCATCTATATGTTATTACCCGTTATGAAGGTAGTAACATGGAGTAGTAACAAAAGCATGTTACTAGTCTAAGTTACTCCCCACTATGGCTAGCCTTAGTCTTAAACCCCACGAAGAAGTCCCATCGAAAGGAATAGCCATCCTCTACATGTGCTCCGATGTAAAATGAGTAAATGAGACAAAAAGAGAAAGAGACAAAGTAAAAAAATCACTAGCCTTAGATCCAGCCCTATTGTATCAGTGAATGATATTTCTACGTCATGATTGACATGGCTATATTATTAACCATGCTAAGGAGGTAGAAGCGGGTTTTTATTTATTCGCAGAGGTAGAAGCGGATGGATATTCAACGAGGAGTGAAATGATGGCTGATAACCCACAAGTATAGGGGATCACAACAGTTTTCGAGGGTAGAGTATTCAACCCAAATTTATTGATTTGACACAAGGGGAGCCAAAGAATATTCTCAAGTATTAGCAGCTGAGTTGTAAATTCAACCACACCTGAAAACTTAATATCTGTAGCAAGGTATTTAGTAGCAAAGTAATATGATAGTAGTGGTAATGGTGGTAAAAGGTAACGGTAGCAAAAGTAATATTTTTGGTGTTTTATAGTGATAATAACAATATCAACGGAAAAGTAAATAAGCAAAGAACAATATACGGAAAGCTCGTAGCCAATGGATCGGTGATAGAGAATTATGCCGAATGCGATCGATCATGTAACAGTCATAACCTAGGGTGACACAGAACTAGCTCCAGTTCATCAATGTAATGTAGGCATGTATTCCGAATATAGTCATACGTGCTTATGGAAAAAAAAACTTGCATGACATCTTTTGTCCTACCCCCTCGTGGCAGCGGGGTCCTATTGGAAACTAAGGGATATTAAGGCCTCCTTTTAATAGAGTACCGGACCAAAGAATTAACACATAGTGAATACATGAACTCCTCAAACTACGGTCATCACCAGGAGTGGTCCCAACTAATGTCACTTCGGGGTTGCCGGATCATAACACATAGTAGGTGACTATAGACTTGCAAGATAGGATCAAGAACTCATATATTGATGAAAACATAATAGGTTCAGATCTGAAATCATGGCACTCGGGCCCTAGTGACAAGCATTAAGCATAGCAAAGTCATAGCAACATCAATCTCAGAACATAGTCGATACTAGGGATCAAACCCTAACAAAAATAACTCGATTACATGATAAATCTCATCCAACCCATCACCGTCTAGCAAGCCTATGATGGAATTACTCACGCACGGCGGTGAGCATCATGAAATTGGTGATGGAGGATGGTTGATGATGACGATGGTGACGGATTCCCCTCTCCGGAGCCCCGAACGAACTCCAGATCAGTCCTCCCGAGAGAGTTTAGGGCTTGGCGGCGGCTCCGTATCGTAAAACGCGATGAATCCTTCTCTCTGGTTTTTTCTCCCCGAAAGTGAATATATGGAGTCAAGGTTGAGGTCGGTGGAGCGTCAGGGGGCCCACGAAGCGGGGGCGCACCCAGGGGGGCAGGCGCGCCCCCACCCTCGTGGACAGGTGGAGGCCCCCCTGACGTGGATTCTTCTTCCAGTATTTTTTATATATTCCAAAATAATTCTCCGTTGATTTTCAGGTCATTCCGAGAACTTTTATTTCTGCACAAAAATAACACCATGGCAATTTTGCTGAAAATAGCGTCAGTCCGGGTTAGTTCCATTCAAATCATGCAAGTTAGAGTCCAAAACAAGGGCAAAAGTGTTTGGAAAAGTAGATACGACGGAGACGTATCAACTCCCCCAAGCTTAAACCTTTGCTTATCCTCAAGCAATTCAGTTGATAAACTGAAAGTGATAAAGAAAAACTTTTACAAACTCTGTTTGCTCTTGTTGTTGTAAATATGTAAAGCCAACATTCATGTTTTCAGCAAAGATTATGAACTAACCATATTCACAATAACATTTAGGTCTCATGTTTACTCATATCAATGGCATAATCAACTAGCGAGCAATAATAATAAATCTAAGATGACAACACTTTCTCAAAACAATCATGATATGATATAACAAGATGGTATCTCACTATCCCTTTCTGAGACCGCAAAACATAAATGCAGAGCACCATTAAAGATCAAGGACTGACTAGACATTGTAATTCATGGCAAAAGAGATCCAGTCAAGTCATACTCAATGTAAACTAACACTAATGGATGCAAATGACAGTGGTGCTCTCCAACTGGTGCTTTTTAATAAGAGGATGATGACTCAACATAAAAGTAAATGGATAGGCCCTTCGCAGAGGGAAGCAAGGATTTGTAGAGGTGCCAGAGCTCAGTTTTGAAATAGATATGAATAATATTTTGAGTGGTATACTTTCATTGTCAACATAACAACCGAGAGATCTCGATATCTTCCATGCTACACACATTATAGACGGTTCCCAAACAGAATGGTAAAGTTTATACTCCCCCTCCACCAACAAGCATCAATCCATGGCTTGCTCGAAACAACGAGTACCTCCAACTAACAAGAGTCCCAGGGGAGTTTTGTTTGCAGTTATTTTGATTTGATTTGCATAAAGCATGGGATTGGGCATCCCGGTGACCAGCCCTTTTCTCGTGAGTGAGGAGCGGAGTCCACTCCTCTTGAGAATAACCCGCCTAGCATGGAAGATACAGACAACCCTAGTTGATACATAAGCTATTCAAGCATACAAAACAGAATGTTTATTTGAAGGTTTAGAGTTTGGCACATACAAATTTACTTGGAATGGCAGGTAGATACTGTACATAGGTAGGTATGGTGGACTCATATGGAACAACTTTGGGGTTTATGTAATTGGATGCACAAGCAGTATCCCTGCTTAGTACAAGTGAAGGCTAGAAAAAGACTGGGAAGCGACCAGCTAGAGAGCGATAACAGTCATGAACATGCATTAATATTAATCAACACCGAATGCAAGCATGAGTAGGATATAATGCACCATGAACATAAATATCATAGAGGCTATGTTGATTTTGTTTCAACTACATGCGTGAACATGTGCCAAGTCAAGCCACTCGAATCGTTCAAAAGAGGATACCACCCTATCATACCACATCACAACCATTTTAATAGCAAGCTGGCACGCAAGGTAAACCATTATAAGCTCCTAGCTAATTAAGCATGGCATAAGCAACTATAATCTCTAATTGTCATTGCAAACATGTTTACATAATAGGCTGAATTAGGAAAGATGAACTAATCATATTTACAAAAACAAGAGAGGTCGAGTTCATACCAGCTTTTCTCATCTCAATAAGTTCATCATATATCGTCATTATTGCCTTTCACTTGCACGACTGAATAGTGTGAATAATAATAATAGTGCACGTGCATTGGACTAAGCTAGAATCTGCAAGCATTCAATTCAAGAGAGAAGACAATGTAATATGGGCTCTTTGTTAGATCAACAATAATGCATATAAGAGCCACTCAACATTTTAATCATGGTCTTGTCCTCCTGACCCCAAAGAACAAGAAAAGAAATAAAACTATTTATACAGGAAAGCTCCCAACAAGCAAAAGAAGAACGAGAAATCTTTTTGGGTTTTCTTTTAGTTACTACTACAGGCATAGAAAGTAGACTAGCTAAAAGCTACAACTAATTTTTTTTGTTTTGGTTTTTTTCTTAAGGTTTATCAAACACACAAGAAGAAAGCATAAAAAGGGAAAATAAACTAGCATGGATGATACATTGAAAAAGTATGAGCACCGACAACTAGCGATGAGATTGTGAACATGAATGTAATGTCGGTGAGAAATACGTACTCCCCCAAGCTTAGGCTTTTGGCCTAAGTTGGTCTATGGCCACGGTTGGCCTGGCGGATATCCAATGTAATAGTTGGGGTCGTACTAAGAAGAATCCCCGTGGTGCCACTGGTTAGCGATCTTTTCCGGATTCCACTGATAAAAGGACTGACGGTGAGGATCAAATTGTGGTTCCGGATCTGGCTCTGTGGCTGGTGTGGGGTTTTAGTAGGCGTGAATGGCCTCCGGCGGAACAAGGTACTTACCTATAGATAAGTCAAACAAGGAAGGAGCAGGCAAAGTAATAGTCTCAGGCTAATTTTTATCAAATACCAGCTTGTACTTAAGCATCTTTTCCTTATTCTTAACGATAAAATCATGTGCTACCATACTCTTATAGTCTAGAAAAACAGGAGACAACAACTTCTCTTCCTTCTCATAATGCCTAATAAGTATGTTAAAGTGTGCAGCGAGGCGCGAGGCGAAGATGCCTCCAAGGACGGGGCCCTTAGTATGGTTAAGATTTAACCGCTTTGCAACAATAGCGCCCATACTAAATGTGTCATCAAGGAACAAAGCATGGCACAAAATAACAATATCAGGGGCACTAAGGTTGCCACAGTTTCCGCGACCAATTAAGCATCTACTAGCAAATATTGCAAAGTAACGTAAAATAGGAAAATGTATGCTAGTGATTCTTGCATCAGAAACTTTCCTCATTTCTCCTACAACAATTGTATCAATAAACCCTTCCACATCATCACGATGTGGTTCCTCTACACTACCCACAAAAGGGATCAAACAAATCCGACAAAAGTCACGAAGTGACATCTCCTTATGCTCATCATATAAATAAAATTCCACCGAAGGTGGTGAGCTCCTAGCATGGAATGAAAGTTTTGCACAAAGATATTAGTGAGAAAGAGATACTATTCGCGTTGGTCATGGAGGAAGGCGGTGAGGCCTGCATTCTCAGCCAACTCATAAAAATCATCATAAATCCCGGCTGCTCTCAAGAAATTATCACAAGGCCATTCAATAGGCCGAACTTCCGTGGTGCGAGGGAGATTATATTTGGGCCTCTTATCCTCCTCACTTTGTTTATCCTTCGAGCTTCGGCTCGATGAGTCCCTCAAAAATCTCTTCATCTTTTTCTGAAAATATCTGAAATTTTTAGTAACTTCAAAATAAAAGTAAACCAAACTCAACAATATTGATAGCAACTACTCCTACAAGTGCCTAGAGGATATATCATGCATTAAAACTACTTTTGACCATATAAATTTGACATGCAAGGTCAAGAACAAGGTCACCTAAGCAGCAAAAAAATTGCAATGAATAAAGCACTAGAACAAAAACTAATTGGACCATTGGAGGAGTCACATACCAGAGAACAATCCCCCAAAGCAGTTTTATGAATGGAGCTTTGAGCAAGGAGATCGAAAATGGCAGCAAGATGAGCTTGGCCTCGGGTTTGAGTTGGCTAGTGATGTTTGTGGGAGGAAGGACTGTGTGGTAGCTGGAATAAGTGGAGGGGAGCCACCATGGGCCCACGAGGCAGGGGGCGCGCCCTGGACCCTCGTGGCCAGGTGCTTGCTACCCCTTCTGTGTTCTCAGTGCCAGATATTCTCAAATATTCCAGAAAAAATCATATTTAAATTTCAGGGCATTTGGAGAACTTTTATTTTCGGGGTATTTTTTATTGTATGGATAATTCAAAAAACTGACAGAAAAAAATACTATTTTTGCTTTATTTAGTATAAATAACAGAAAGTAAAAGGAGGGTACAGAGAGTTGTGTTTTCTAAATTCATCCATCTCATGCTCATCAAAAGGAATCCACTAACAAGGTTGATCAGGTCTTGTTAACAAACTCATTCCGAATAACATGTAACTGGAGAATTTCCGAATGACACTAGTGTCACATCCCTAGCTTATGGTACTGCCTGGTGTTTTGCATCTTGTTGCATCATGTTTAAATTCTATTTAAGTTGAAATGGGGATTGACCAAACCCTAGCATCATAAAGAATTCAACTAGGTTCAAATAAAAATATTTTCAATGAACCCAAAATGCCTTCCCAAAAATGTTCATCATCTTTGGATTGGTCTAGAACCTCTGCCAAAAATGGTGCACATTTTTCTAGGACACTTTTGGAATTTTGAATCAATCCATGAGTATTTGAATTTGGACATTTAAATCTTATAAATATTTTTAATTGTCCAAATAATCCTGAAAGTACTTGAGGGCTGTTGGGAAATATTTCAAAGGTGCCTAAAATTATTTTCAGGATTTTACCAAGTGGTTTAGTATTTTTACTAAATCAAAAACAACAGCAGAAAATAGAAAAAACAGAAATAAAAGAGAGAGAGAGAGAGAGAGACTACCTGTGTTACCTGCATGCCCAGCCCACCTGGCAGCCTAGCCACCTGGCCGGTCCACCGAGGGCAGGGGCGTCTTCTTCCTCCTGCCAGAAGGCAGAGGAGAAGACAGCCACGGCGCTGCGGCATGCCACGCCGGCAGCTGCCTGCCTGGCTGCCCCCTCGTCGCCCTAGACTCCCTCCGCGATGCCATGCACTCCCTCTCCTCTCCCTCACTCGCTGCTCTCTCTCCCCTCCTCTGTCTCGCTCTCTTCCCCACCACCGAGCGTGCCCGTCGCCGCCGCTCGTTGCTGCCGCACCCACCGACGATGCCTTGCCTCCCCGATTAGTCCAGCACCTCCGCCACCTCGCACCACGCCTCTCCATCGAAGAAAGCTGACGCGGAGGCCCTATGGAGCCGCCATTGTCGCCATCTTCCTCGTCTCTGTCCGGTGATCGCCGTCGTCAATTCACCGCATGCAGGACGTCCCCGAGCCCACTTAGTGTCTTGTCCGACTCCTCATGAGCTCCTCTTCTCCTCCCCTCACTTCGTACTCTCGATTTCGTCCCCTAGCTAGCTGCCCCACCGGACCCGAGAGGACCCGCCGCCGTGGTTCCACACCAGCGTGGCCTGGGCCACCGCAACTCACGTCCACGCGCGCCACCTTGCTCAGGGAGCTCCCAGGAGCCCAACGCGGCCATCAGCTCGCTCGCTAGCGCGCTGCAATCCTCGCGCCCGTGGAGCCGTAGCTCCGGCCACCGCCTCGCTCGCCGTCGACGCTGCTCTCAGCCACCCCGCAGCCTCTCGTCCGGTCCAATGGATGCGGATGAGCAGGAGCTCCTCGCACATCCCCTCGGCACGTCCAGCCGATGCCGCAGCGCGATTCCGGCATGTCTCCGCCACGCCGGATGGTCGCCGGCGGCCTCTTCCCGGCCGTGCTGACGTGGCTGGCTTAATTAGCCACTAATCACCGACCCGTGCCACTGACAGTGGGCCCCGCATGTTAATCAAACCCGGGCAGTGTAATTAACTAGTTTAGCCACTGTGACACTGACATGTGGGTCCCGCGCATCAGGTTTGACCATGGCTGACCGTGTTGACCTGCCAATGTCACGTTGACGCAGAGCTGACGCAATAATTCCTTTCTGGAATTTAAATAAATCTTCAATGATTTATTATTTTCAAAAAATGCCCAAAACTTCTAAAAATCATAGAAAATCAACCATAACTCCAAATAAGATAAATTATATATATGAAAAATGATCAGAAAAATCCAATATATCCATCTGTATCATTTTCATGCATGTTAGAACAACTTATAGTTGCTGAATAGGGAAAATCATATGTCTGGCATTTGAATATCCACATATGGAGTTTGAATTTGAATCTTGGTTTCAAACCAACTTCATTTAACCTGTTGCTAGTTGCATTAGCTCAATCAACAACATATTGACACGTCATGATCATGCATCGTATTGTGCACTGCATTGATTGTGTTCTTCCTTGTTTGCCGGTGCTTGTCCCCTCTCGATAGACGTGGTTCCGATGATGTGATAAATGACACCGATGAAGAACTATAATATCTTCAGAAGTTCCAGGCAAGCAAAACCCCCTTGTTCATTCCGATACAATCCCACTCTCTCACTCCTGCTCTCTTTTACTGCATTAGTTCAACAACGTTTCAACTGTTACATGCTGCGGTAGCTGAACCCCTTTCCTCTGCATGACTTGTCATTGCCATAGTAAATAAATGAAACCCACTAGCATGAGTAGGAGTTGTTTGAGCCCTGATGTGCCTACTCATTCATGTTTGTTTGTCATGCCTGCTACTGCTTAGTGTTGAGTCAGGTCTGATTCATCGGGGATGAATTGGAATGTGGTGAACATGTCCTACCGTTGAGAGCTAAATGTGTGAACACGATTTGGTAAAGGTAGCGGTGAGAGGCCATGTAGGAGTACATGGTGGGTTGTCTCATTGCAGCCGTTCTTAGGAACTGAGTTCTGTGTTTGTGATCCATGAGCAGTTACTACCACACATTGGGTTCCGGTAACTCGACCCCTCTCGACTTATTAATCCACTCGATCTCTTTCCAGGAGTTGCAACTAGTTTCTGGTGTTTGTAGGTAGTGTTAGTAGTCTACCAAGTGGCACCCAGTACAGGTGGGCTTGGGACAGACTAGGCACAGTGGCACGGTGTATCAAGTGGCACCCGGATGGTGGGCTTGGGAACCCTACTCACATCGTTTGGGGCCGTGAGCGACACCCCGACCGGATCTCCTTGCGGATGGAACCCGAATAGGCGATAAACCTGGACTAGAGACTTGTGTGATTAGTCAGGTCGTGGCCGACTCCCTCACCAGGCTTCCGCTTGAAGGTTGCCGAGATACATGACGTGTACATGGTGGTAAGTGGCGAGAGCGTGTGTGAAGAAGTACACCCATGCAGGGTTATCATTATCTATTCGAATAGCCGGATTCCTCGGATATGGAAACTTGGACCCCTTGCATAGTTCATAGACAAGTGAAAGTGGATACTCTAAAATGCGCAAGATAAGCGTGAGTGCTATGGATGGCGTTCTCGTAGGGAGACGGGAGCGGATCCATAGTGGAGTATTGATATGGTGAATATGTGGACTCGTGTGCGCCACCTCGAAAGAGTTACTTGCAGTCGTAGTTCAGGTTAGCCACTGAGTCAAAGCTGGCTTGCTGCAGTTAAACTCCACCACCCCTTTGTTGATACTGATGCATATGTAGATAGTTCTGATGTAAGTCTTGCTGTGTACATTTGTACTCACGTTTGCTTATTCTATGTTTCGCAGAGAGACGTCAGTCTCGCTAGTAGTTCCATGTGGACTTCGACGTTTAGCTTGTTACCTCAGCTACGATCTTGTACCCTTGGGAGGGTCTTGTAGATAGTCCAGCTTCTGAGCCTTCTTCATTTGTAGTTGTCTGTACTCAGACAAGTTAAGCTTCCGCATGTGCTTGTTGCTTGTATGCTCTGTATGTTGGGTCATGAGACCCATGTTTGTAATATCTCGCTCCTCGGAGCCTAATGAATAAATACTTTGAGTCGTAGAGTTATGTTGTGATGCCATGTTGTATTTACACATATCGAGCATATTGTGTGTATGATTGAAATGCTTGGTATGTGCGGGATCCGACAACCTAGTTGTTTATCCTTGGTAGCCTCTCTTATGGGGAAATGTAGTCTTGTGCTTCCATGAGCCATAGTAGTCCGCTACAGCCCGGTTCACCGGAGTCCTGCTAGCCCCGCACTACTGCTCCGGAACACTTGACTGGCCGGCATGTGTTTCTCTTCGTTCCTGTGTTTGTCCCTTCGGGGAAATGTCACGCGGTGACATACGGAGTCCTGCCTAGCCTGCTACAGCCTGGGTTCCCGGAGTCTTGTTAGCCCAGTGCTATAGCCCGGATTCGCATGCTGCTGAACGACATGCTCGATGTTGATTCTTGTATGCCTGTCCCCGTAAGTTAGTGCCACTTTGGGTTCACGACTAGCCATGTCGGCCCGGGTTCTTTGTCAGATGGATGCTAGCGACACTATCATATACGTGAGCCAAAAGGCGCAAACGGTCCCGGGCCATGGTAAGGCGACACCCATGGGATTACCGTGCGTGAGGCCGCAAAGTGATATGAGGTGTTACCGGCTAGATCGATGTGACTTGGAATCGGGGTCGTGACAACTAGGTTACCTCAACGGGGATATGCATGTCCCCAACAATAAGACTATCATATTTCTTCTTGACAGTAGGAAGAGGAAATTCAAAACCTCCAATAGTAATAGTTGAAAATTTTCCAATAGAATTGATACCGTGAACTTGAGGTTGTTTCCTTGGAAAGTGTACCGTATGCTCATTACCATTAACATGAAAAGTGACACTACCTTTGGTGCAATCAATAATAGCCCCTGCAGTATTCAAAAAGGGACTTCCAAGAATAATAGACATACTATTGTCCTCGGGAATATCAAGAATAACAAAGTCCGTTAAAAAAGTAACGTTTGCAACCACAACAGGCACATCCTCACAAATACCGACAGGTATAGCAGTTGATTTATCAGCCATTTGCAAAGATATTTCAGTAGATGTCAACTTATTCAAATCAAGTCTACGATATAAAGAGAGAGGCATAACACTAACACCGGCTCCAAGATCACATAAAGCAGTTTTAACATAGTTTCTTTTAATGGAGCATGGTATAGTTGGTACTCTTGGATCTCCAAGTTTCTTTGGTATTCTACCCTTAAAAGTATAATTAGCAAGCATGTTGGAAATTTCAGCTTCCGATATCTTTCTCTTATTAGTAACTATATCTTTCAGATATTTAGCATAAGGATTCATTTTAAGCATATCGGTCAAACACATATGCAAAAAGATAGGTCTAATCATTTTAGCCAAGCGCTCAAAATCCTCATCATCCTTTTTCTTGGATGATTTAGGTGGAAAAGGCATGGGTTTTTGAACCCATGGTTCTCTTTCTTTACCGTGCTTCCTAGCAACAAAGTCTATCTTATCATAACGTTGATTCTTTGATTGTGGGTTATCAAGATCAACAACAGGTTCAATCTCTACTTCATTGTCATTACTGGGTTGAGCATCAACATGAACATCATTATTAACATTATCACTAGGTTCATGCTCATTAATAGATTGTGTTTCAGCATCAGAAATAGAAATATCATTGGGATTCTCAGGTGTGTCAATAACAGGTTCACTAGAAGCATGCAAAGTCCTATCATTTTTCTTTTTCTTCCTTTTAGAAGGACTAGGTGCGTCAACATTAGTTCTCTGAGAATCTTGCTCAATTCTCTTAGGATGGCCCTCAGGATACAAAGGTTCCTGAGTCATTTTACCACCTCTAGTCATAACTCTAACAACATTATCATTCTTCTTACTATATTCATTGAGCAAATCATTCTGAGCTTTAAGTACTTGTTCTACTTGAGTGGTAACCATAGAAGCATGTTTACTAATAAGTTTTAGTTCACCTTTAACATTAGCCATATAATCACTCAAGTGTTCGATCATACAAGCATTATGTTTCAATTGTCTACCAACATAAGCATTAAAATCTTCTTGCTTAACCATAAAGTCATCAAACTCATCTAAGCATTGGCTAGCAAACTTAGTAGGAGGGAATTCATCTTTATCATATCTATAGAGACAATTTACATTTACTACCTGTCGGTGTCAAAACCGGCGGATCTCGGGTAGGGGGTCCCAAACTGTGCGTCTAGGCCGGATGGTAACAGGAGGCAGGGGACACGAAGTTTTACCCAGGTTCGGGCCCTCTTGATAGAGGTAAAACCATATGTCCTACTTGATTAATATTGATGATATGGGTATTACAAGAGTTGATCTACCACGAGATCAGAGAGGCTAAACCCTAGAAGCTAGCCTATGGTATGATTGTTGATGTGTATGTTGTCCTACGGACTAAAACCCTCCGGTTTATATAGACACCGGAGAGGGTTAGGGTTACATAAAGTCGGTTACAATGGTAGGAGATCTGAACATCCGTATCTTCAAGCTTGCCTTCCACGCCAAGGAAAGTCCCTTCCGGACACGGACGGAGTCTTCAATCTTGTATATTCATAGTCCAGGAGTCCGGCTTGAAGGTATAGTTCGGCTATCCGAACACCCCCTAATCCAGGACTCCCTCAGTAGCCCCTGAACCAGGCTTCAATGATGACGAGTCCGGCGTGCAGATTGTCTTCGGCATTGCAAGGCGGGTTCCTCTTCCAAGTACTTCATAGAAGATTTTGAACACAAAGATAGTGTCCGGCTCTCCAAAATAAGTTTCCACATATTGCCATAGAGAGAATAATATTTACACAAATCCAATCTGCTGACGTATTCCGTAGCGCGACACACCACGGCCAAGCCTTTATCCGAATCGTTTCATTATCCCACCTCAGCGCGTTATGCGAAGCGGTTTCCTTGGCACATCTTGTCAAAGCAGAGATCGTGTCCCTTTATTCCGGGATTCTCATCAATACGGGTGTGGGTAACCCAACCACGCCTTCGATTACGGCGCTTGGAGCTAAGCGAGTTTTACCAGGCTGGTGGGGACATGTAGTTGTGTCTACCCATATGAGGGGATAAGGATCCACCCTTTCACCCACGCCTTCTTCCTCCTTTGCCTATCCATTCTTGCGCACTCGAGCTCCAGGGCCCAAGTCTGCACTACCACCTCAACCTTCTCCAGTCATGTCCGGAGCGGGAGGCAAGTGGATGGTCTCCTCCGTCACGGAGGGACACATCAAAAAGCTGAGGAAGGCCGGATATCTGGCCAGTGACATCGCGCACCGGCTTCCCGAAAAGGGGCAGCTCATCCCCACTCCTAGGCCCCATGAGAGGGTGGTATTCCTCCCCCATTTCCTCCGCGGACTGGGCTTCCCTTTGCATCCTTTTGTCCGGGGGCTCATGTTCTACTACGGCCTGGATTTCCACGATCTGGCCCCGAACTTCGTCCTCAACATCTCGGCGTTTATCGTCGTGTGCGAGGCGTTCCTCCGCATCCGCCCCCATTTCGGCCTATGGCTTAAGACTTTCAACGTCAAGACAAAGGTGGTGCACGGCAGCCAGGCGGAGTGCGGCGGTGCCATGGTTGGCAAGATGGCCAACGTCCTGTGTCTCAAGGGCTCCTTCGTGGAGACCCTGAAGGGGTGGCAATCAGGGTGGTTTTATGTCACCGAGCCGCGCGACGCTGAATGGGTCGCACCCCCTGAGTTTCGATCCGGCCCCCCTATGTGGCTCACCTCCTGGAAAGAGACAGGCCTGTCTTGGGGTAAAAAAGGGGAGCTGACCAGACTCCAAACATGCATCCAAACCCTGGTGGACAAGAAGCTCAAGCTTGTCAACATAGTCCAAGTTATGCTTATCCGCCTGATCCTCCCGTGTCAACGACGGGCCTTCAATCTGTGGGAGTTCGACCCAGCGCAGCATCAAACTCTAAACAGGATCTTTGACACGACGTACGAAGATGCCTGGAGGATGCTTTTCAAGGGCGCCGAGGCTCCTGCATCCGCTGCCGAGGATCGCGGATTCAGTACTCAGCATCACGCTCATGCGGTAAGCTGTTTTTGTCCTTTTACAGGGTATCAGTTTTTCATAGTTTGACTCTATGCAGGATCTGAGTTCCCTTATCTTTGATAGGATTGGGTGGTGACGTCCGGACAGATCAACTGTCCAGCTCCTCTGCCCGAAGGCCCAGCGGACGCTCGCTTGGCGAAGCTGCTGGTCCCGGCGCCCTATGTGGTGCCGAAGAAGAAGGCCACGAAAAGGGCCACGGGGACTCGAAAGAGTGCCCGGCGCCAGGAGGTGTCGGATTCGTCATCCAACATTCCCGAAGTGCCTTCCTCTCATGAAGACGAGGAGGAAGAAGAAGATACCTCTCCCCCTCCAGCGGGAGGAGAGAAGAAAAGGAAGGCTGCCCTATCTGAGGAGGCCGGAGGGTCCAAGAAGGGGAAAACCCTTCCTCCGGACTGCTCCACCGACGCCGACAACGACGAAGAGGAGTGGCAGCCTAGGGCCAAGCCCCTGGCAAAATCGTAAGTGTCCGGATACCGGAGTAATTCATAGTATTCGTTTTTTGCACAGCTTTCCCTTATGTTGAATATGTTTATGCAGCCCACCCAAAGACCGACTCGACGTATCGTCGAGCAGCTCGTTGGACCCGTCGGATGTGAACTCGCTTCCGACGGCTTCATCCCCCCACCCTACGGACGACACCGAAGTGTTGTCCCAACAGGTTCCATGCCGGGAGGAGGTGGTCCTGGATGCGCCGCAAGGCGACCTCCCGGACTCCAGGAGTAAAGGGGATGAAACCCCCAGGGCTCGAAGTCCGGCCCAAGGCCGGACGCCGCTCCGGAACCCTCAAAGGTTCCAGAGTCCGGCGGGCAACCTCCTTCCAAGAGGAACAAGCCGACCGAGCCGGTGACCCCCGTCCAACCGGGGGCGCCGGACAATCTGTTGGAGGTGCTCGAAGGCGCCTCCATCGACGAGGGACACCGCACTATTATGAGTGCGGTGGTCCAGAAGGTTCAGTCCGCCAAGAGCGGACTGACTGAAGCTTGCACTAGCCTTTTAACAGGCTTTGAGGTAAGTAAAGAATGTTTAAATAATATTACCGCATAGACAGTAGCCCCTGATGCTCTGTTGGGCGTTCGGGAAGAAAAGCCAAATAGAGGATCAAAGAATTCGCAGGAGTCTAACAAAAGGAGTCAATATGCGTATGCAGGCTTCTCTGCTAGCGTCCGCCGTGCTGACTGCGGAAGTGGACGTGCTGAAGCAGAGCCTCGAGAAGTCCGAGCAAGAGCTCGGGCGTGCCAAGAAGCAGCTCGAGGAGAAGGAAGGTAAAAAATACCCTGTTTGAATATGTATATAAAAAAGGCGCAATTGCAAAAAATGACAGGATTGACATGGCTATTGTAGGGGCCACGTCTGAGGTGGCGACCCTTAAGCAAGCGCTGCTCGAGGCCGAGAAGAGTGCGGCCGCGGAGCGGACCGAGCGGGAGAGGTATGAGCCTGAGGTTGGCATGGTGCGGCAAGAGCTCCAGGTTCTCATGAAGAAACATGAGAGTTTGGAGCATGACTCGAAGACGCGAGCGTCCGAGCTCACGGCAGCTATAGAAAATGCCAAGTCTGCCAAGACCGAGTCCTAGAAGACCCTCCAGGAGTTGGATGAGGTGAAGAAGATAGCGGCGGGTAAGGCATTTTTTATGCAAAGTAAACATATAAACGTGACTTACTTGATACTTACCCGAATCCGGAGCTCTCCAGGGGCATTTGCAGATCTTCCCCGGAGTGTATCCGATGCCGCCGCATTCTATCGAGTCGAGGAGGGCAGCTCAATGCTGAGGCCGGACACCCCGTGCCCCTGAGCGACCAGCTGAAGCAACTGGTCGAGCTCCACAAGGCGGCCAAACAGGCCATGAAGGGCCTCCTAGTTCGGCTGTGGCCTGGAGAGGCCCTACCTGGGAGCTATGTAGGGCTGGTGCGGCGGCTAGTGGAGGCCTATCCAAGGTTCGAGGTTATCAAGCGCTCCGTCTGCATCGAAGGTGCCCGTAGGGCCCTTGCCCGTGCTAAGGTGCACTGGGGCAAGCTGGATGCTGAGAAGCTTGTGAAGGACGGGCCACCACTGGGGAAAGAGCATCGCAAGCCCGAAAATTACTATAAGGATGTTCTGAAGGGTGCCCGCCTTGTGGCGAATGAATGTACTAGGGATGTAATTTTAGAGTAAAACTTGCTCATTTTTGTCCTATGCGCTGGAAACTTGTTCATATGCGCTTAGCAATGCTGTTTGAATTTAAAATATTACCTTCTGTGCGGCTGTTTATCAATTCTGAGAGATGGCGAGTCGTCGGCTTCTGCCCCCATGCCACTAGTGCTGGGGTGTTCGGGGATAAACCTGAGCACTCTTTGTCCCATGTTTGGGTCCTTCGAGGGAGGCGCTCAGCCCAGCGAACGAGGCAATCGGACTATAACGCGTGAACACTCTCACTTAGCCATAGAATTCTATAATTTTAAATTTCGGCGAAGCCCCTAGTATTCGGAAGACCGATTTCAGGGCGCTATCCACGCCTTGGCCGGACAGAGCCGACTCCTCGCCCAAAGCGGCATAAGTCTTTAGGGACTCAAAAAAACCACTCGAACAGCGACCAGCTCTCGCTTCATCATGACAGTCAGTTTTATCTTTCTCCACTTAGGTGCTCGGCCCAGCTCAACTGGGGCACAATTGTTGTGGTTCTCCTAGTGCTACCTTAGCCGATATAGCGGAATGTAAGGCACCAAAACATAGGAGCCGGGCAAGCCCAACTATTGACCCAATACATGATTCGGAGCCAATGCATATAATGCTATAAGTTCGGGGTGCCGCACTTGTGAAAGTGTTCGGACTTCTCACACCATATTGAGGGGTACCAAAGCCCCTGGCGTATTTTGGCCGTACCAGATTGTACGGGTGCAACATGTCGTTAAGGAACAATTATTTATAAAAAGTTAATGCAAAAATAGACAATAGCTATGCGTTGTTTATTAAAAATAACTGCGATCAAAGCAGAATGATACAAGTAATGCGAGAAACGAAAAGTTGGACTATTGAACATGTCTGCTCCAGGGGCAAGCTGCGGAATAGTATGCGAAACAGGTATACTGCTCGTGATAGAGACCACCTGGGATTTCCGTGATGCGGCATGGCTTGTCTGCTTCCCTGGTTCTTGCATCGTTTGTGCGGCAATTGAACTGCCGAACCGGCCTTCTGAAGGGTAGAGTCCTGGAAGTAAGAGAAAAATAAATAAAAAATCAGCAGCCCCTGGTGCGGTCTAAGCCGTGTTTTGGGCGTGCCGTGATGGTGCCCCTCCCCCTATGCCCATGGTATTTCTAGAGCGTAGTTATGTACCCGAAGTACTGGCATCGCCTTTTTGCAAGGGTTGGGGTTGGGGCCGCATTGCTACGCCTGCTCGGAACGTGCCAGGCGGTCTTGTTGTAGGTTACTCCGGGCGCGCTTGATGGTGTCCGGACGTTTAATGGCCGGACTGGAGAACTGCCTGGAGAGGCTGCTTTGTACTTCCGCTGCAAGGGCCGCCATGTGCTCCTCCGTTCGGAGGGAGCGTTCGGTGTTTCCATTGACCGTGATTACTCCTCGAGGGCCTGGCATCTTGAGCTTAAGGTATGCGTAGTGCAGGACAGCATTGAACTTGGCGAATGCGGTTCGCCCGAGCAGTGCATGATAACCACTGCGGAACGGGTCTATGTCGAAGATTAACTCCTTGCTTCGGAAATTATCCGGAGATCCGAAGACCACTTCAAGTGTGACTGAGCCTATGCAGCTGGCCTCTACACCTGGTATTACGCCTTTAAAGGTCGTTTTGGTGGGCTTAATCCTCGAGGGATCTATGCCCATTTTCCGCACTGTATCCTGGTAAAGCAGGTTCAGGCTACTGCCGCCGTCCATAAGGACTCTAGTGAGATGAAATCCGTCAATTATTGGGTCAAGAACCAATGCGGCGAATCCGCCATGACGGATGCTAGTGGGATGGTCTCTTCGGTCAAAGGTGATCGGGCAGGAGGACCATGGGTTGAACTTTGGGGCGACTGGCTCTACCACGTATACGTCCCTTAACGCACGCTTCCGCTCCCTTTTGGGGACGTGGGTGGTGTATATCATGTTCACCGTCCGCACTTGTGGGTGAAAACCCTTCTGTCCATTGTTGTTCGGCGGCCGAGGCTCCTCATCGTCATCGCTATGCAACCCCTTGTCTTCATTGTTCGCGCTTAACCTGCCTGCCTGCTTGAACACCCAATAGTCCCTGTTGGTGTGATTGGCCGGCTTTTCGGGGGTGCCATGTATTTGGCACAAGCAGTCGAGTATTCGGTCCAAGCTGGACGGGCCCCGAGGATTCCTTTTGAATGACTTTTTCCGCTGACCGGATTTAGAGCCTCTGAATCCAGCGTTAACTGCCGTATACTTAGCATTGTCGCCGTTAATGCGGCGCTTCTGCTGGTTGTGACGCGACCCGCCACTAATGTCCCTGGTGTTCGAACGACCAGGGTTCTTGGTCATATTGTTGCTACGAGCAAGCCAGCTGTGTTCTCCTGCGCAAAAGCGGGTCATGAGTGTCCTGAGTGCTGCCATAGATTTCGGCTTTTCCTGTCCTAGGTGCCGGGCAAGCCACTCTTCACGGATATTATGCTTAAAGGCTGCTAAGGCCTCTGCATCCGGACAGTCGAGTATTTGATTTTTCTTTGTTAGGAACCGTGTCCAGAATTGCCTGGCCGATTCGTCTGGCTGCTGAATTACGTGGCTTAGGTCGTCAGCGTCTGGGGGTCACACATAAGTGCCCTAGAAATTGTCGAGGAATGCGGCTTCCAGGTCCTCCCAACAGTTGATTAACCCCGTTGGTAGGCTGTTAAGCCACTGTCGGGCTGGTCCTTTAAGCTTGAGTGGGAGGTATTTGATGGCGTGGAAATCATCGCCACGGGCCATGTGGATATGAAGGAGGTAATCCTCGATCCATACCGCGGGATCTGTTGTGCCATCATATGATTCGATGTTTACGGGTTTGAAACCCTCGGGGATTTAATGATCCATTATTTCATCTGTGAAGCACAGTGGGTGTGCGGCGCCTCTGTACTGGGCTATATCATGACGTAGGTCCAATGCGCTTTGTCTACTGTGTTCGGTTTTGCCGAATTTGTGGCCGGCGTGACGGTTACCGTCTTGAGCCGTGGGGCGCCCACGCGATCCGTAGATCGATCTTGTTTGCCTTGCCTTGTCCTCCAACATATTTCGTAAGTCCGGCGCATATTCCCATGCCTTGGTAAGGGGTGCGGCTTGGGTGGAGGGCCAAGAGGCCTCTCTGTCGCGGCCACGAGGTGGCCTGTCGGCCGCGTCGAGTGCTTACTCTTCTAATCGGGGTAGCAGCCTACGCTTTGAGTAGCTCTTGGAGGGGCATTCGAGTTTATGCTCTTCGGCCGCAAGGACTTCAGTCCATCTGTCGACTAGCAAATCTTGATCAGCTTTAAGTTGTTGCTGTTTTTTCTTGAGGCTTCTTGCCGTGGCCATAAGCCTGTGTTGAAAACGCTCTTGTTCGACGGGGTCCTCTGGCACGACGAATTCGTCGTCGTCGAGGCTTGCCTCATCTTCGGAGGGAGGTATATAATTATCGTCCTCGACCTCTCTGTCAGCCACTCTCTCATGAGGGCTGGTTTCTCCATCCTCCTGTGCTAAATCTTGCTCGGGGGGATGTTATTCGGCGCTTTCCAGGGTATTATTGTCTCCCGTGCTGGAATCGCCGTTTTTGTGTTGGCGGGATTTTGAGCGGCGCCGCTGACGCCGGCGCTTTTGCTGTTTCTTGGAGGGGTCATCCTCCGCTGTTCCATCGCCATCTCCCTCTTTTGGGGTGTCCACCATGTATATGCCATATGACGAGGTGGCTTTCTAGGGCCTAGTAGGTGCTGGTTCTTCATCATCTCCTTCATCGGCATCCATACCGTCGATGTCTTCAGAGTCGAAGTCGAGCATGTCGGTTAAATCGTAGACAGTGGCTACCAAGTGGGTGGTGGGTGGGTTTTGAATTTCTTCATCGTCCGTACCCCAACCTTGCTGACCGTAGTCCGGCCAGGGCTCTCCTGACAAAGAGAGAGACTTCAGTGATTTCAGGATATCGCCGAAAGGCGAGTGCTGAAAGACGTCCGTGGCCATGAACTCCATGATCGGCGCCCAATCGGATTCGCTCGGCAGGGGCGCGGAGGGTTCGGAGTCAGAGTAGAATCCGGCTCCATTGAGTCACGAGTCTTGCAGAGTACGGGGTGGGTGTTCGGCTCAACCGCCGTTGGGATCGCAGCCCCCGAGGTGGCGTCCAACCACCCATCCTCGATCGGCGCGGTCGGCTCTGCACTAGGGGTCGGAGCCGATGCGGGTGCAGCCTCCAGGGCACTGTTCGGCGGCAGCTAAATCATGCTCGTCGTGACAGTGCGGCGTGCTCGGCAGTGGTTCTAATCCGTCGAAGATCAAGTCCCCACGGAAGTCAGCCGTGTAGTTTAAACTTCCGAATCTGACCTGACGGCCAGGGGCGTAGCTTTCGATCTGCTCTAGATGGCCAAGTGAATCGGCCCGCAGTGCGAAGCCGCCAAAGACAAAGATCTGTCCGGGGAGGAATGTCTCACCCTGGACAGCATCGCCATTGATGATCGTAGGAGCCATCGGGCCTGACAGCGACGGCACAGAATAACTCTCAATGAAAGCACTAATGTCGGTGTCAAAACTGGTGGATCTCGGGTAGGGGGTCCCGAACTGTGCGTCTAGGCCGGATGGTAACAGGAGGAAGGGGACACGAAGTTTTACCCAGGTTCGGGCCCTCTCGATAGAGGTAAAACCCTACGTCCTGCTTGATTAATATTGATGATATGGGTATTACAAGAGTTGATCTACCACGAGATCAGAGAGGCTAAACCCTAGAAGCTAGCCTATGGTATGATTGTTGATGTGTATGTTGTCCTACGGACTAAAACCCTCCGGTTTATATAGACACCGGAGAGGGTTAGGGTTACATAAAGTCGGTTACAATGGTAGGAGATCTGAACATCCGTATCCTCAAGCTTGCCTTCCACGCCAAGGAAAGTCCCTTCCGGACACGGGACGGAGTCTTCAATCTTGTATCTTCATAGTCCAGGAGTCTGGCTTGAAGGTATAGTTCGGCTATCCGAACACCCCCTAATCCAGGACTCCCTCACTACCTGTGTCGGGTTATCAAGACCATGTATTTCTTCAACAAGCGGTAAATTAAGACCATTTATTTCTTCAATAGGAGGTAAATTCTTAACATCTTCAGCTTTAATACCTTTTATTTCATAGATTTCTTTGCCTCTTGCATATCCTCAGGACTGAGAAATAGAATACCCCTTTTCTTCGGAGTTGGCTTAGGAGTTGGTTCAGGAATTGGATCAGGGATTGGATCAGAAAGTGTCCAATTATTTTCATTAGTCAACATATTATTCAATAGAATTTCAGCTTCATCAACAGTTCTTTCCCTGAAAACACAAACAGCACAACTATCTAGGTGGTCTCTGGAAGCATCGGTTAGTCCATTATAAAAGATATCAAGTATTTCATTTTTCTTGAGAGGATGATCAGGAAAAGCATTAAGTAATTGGAGAAGCCTCCCCCAAGCTTGTGGGAGACTCTCTTCTTCAATTTGCACAAAATTATATATTTCCCTTAAAGCATCTTGTTTCTTATGAGCAGGGAAATATTTAGCAGAGAAGTAATAAATGATATCCTGGGGACTACGCACACAACCATGATCAAGAGAATTAAACCATATCTTAGCATCACCCCTTAATGAGAATGGAAATAATTTAAGGATATAATAATAGCGAGTTTTCTCATCATTAGTAAACAGGGTAGCTATTTCTTTTAATTTAGTATGATGTGCCACAACAGTTTCAGATTCATAGCCATAGAAAGGATCAGATTCAACCAAAGTAATTAACTCAGGATCGACAGAGAATTCATAATCCTTATCAGTAACAAAGATAGGTGAAGTAGCATAAGCAGGATCATATTTCATTCTAGCATTCAGAGATTTTTGTTTCAGCTTAGCTAATAGTTTCTTAAGATCACTCCTATCATTGCAAGCAACAAAGTCTCTAGCAGTTTCTTCATCCATAACATAACCCTCAGGAACAACAGGCAATTCATATCTAGGGGAGAATCTTCATCATCACTTTCATCAATATTATCAGTTTCAATAATTTCATTCTCTCTAGCCCTAGCAAGTTGTGCAACAAGAAATTCACCAAGTGGCACAGTAGTATCAAGCATAGAATAGTTTCATCATAACTATCATGCATACCGGAAGTTGCATCATCAATAACATGCGACATATCAGAATCAATAGCAGAAAAAGGTTTAGGTGTCGCAAGCTTACTCAAAAAAGAAGGTGAATCAAGTGCAGAGCTAGATGGCAATTCCTTACCTCCCCTCGTAGTTGAGGGATAAATATTGGTTCTTGGATCTTTCAAGTTCTTCATAATGATAAGCAGATATAAATCCCAAGTGACTCAAAGAATAGAGCTATGCTCCCCGGCAACGGCGCCAGAAAATGGTCTTGATAACCCACAAGTATAGGGGATTGCAACAGTTTTCGAGGGTAGAGTATTCAACCCAAATTTATTGATTCGACACAAGGGGAGCCAAACAATATTCTCAAGTATTAGCAGCTGAGTTGTCAATTCAACCACACTTGGAAACTTAATATCTGCAGCAAGGTATTTAGTAGCAAAGTAATATGATAGTAGTGGTAACAGTGGTAAAAGGTAACGGTGGCAAAAGTAATATTTTTGGTGTTTTATAGTGATAATAACAATAGCAACGGAAAAGTAAATAAGCGAAGAACAATATATGGAAAGCTCGTAGGCAATGGATCGCTGATAGAGAATTATGCCGGATGTGATCGATCATGTAACAGTCATAACCTAGGGGGACAGATGACCCACAAGTGTAGGGGATCTATCGTAGCCTTTTCGATAAGTAAGAGTGTCGAACCCAACGAGGAGCAGAAGGAAATGATAATCGGTTTTCAGCAACGTATTCTCTGCAAGCACTAAAATTATCGGTAACAGATAGTTTTGTGATAAGGTAATTTGTAACGAGTAGCAAGTAATAAAAGTAAATAAGGTGCAGCAAGATGGCCCAATCCTTTTTGTAGCAAAGGACAAGCCTGGAAAAACTCTTATATGAAGGAAAGCGCTCCCGAGGACACATGGGAATTACCGTCGAGCTAGTTTTCATTACGCTCATATGATTCGCGTTCGGTACTTTGATAATTTGATATGTGGGTGGACCGGTGCT